>NC_057795.1:80940555-81217351 GCF_018294505.1 Triticum aestivum | reverse complement strand
CGCCCGTCTCCCCGCGCCCGAGCGCGCCTCCTCTTCTCGTCTCCGGCCAGATCCGGCTGCAGGAGGGCCGGATCCGGTGACCTCGAGCCCGGCCGCCGCCTCCCTCAACTCCGGCAAGAACTCCGGTGAACCTCGGTTTCCGTGCCCGCGCGTCAGATCCAGATCTGTGTGAGGTTGACTTTCCCCCTCTGAAAATTCCAGCAAGTCCCTGGTTTTTGAATAATCATGCCATGTTCATCGCATCGTATCTCTGTATCCGTAGCTCTATTTCATGCGTGTAATATGTCAAATTGTTCGTCTCAACGAGTACATCATTTCATTCCGTTGCATCATGTTCATTTGAGCTCATCTTGATGCCTGAATCATCGTCGCAAGAGTGCTTCATAATGTTTTCTGCTGTCTGTTAACAGAACTAGCTCTTTTGTCATTTTTGCCATGATTGATGTGTGCATCCTATGAGGTTGATGCCTACATGTGTTTTGAACTATGTCATGCCATCTTTACAGGGGTGTATGCCATGTATTTTTGTGATCAATGTGGTGACTAGCACAAGCATGCAAACTAAGCATCGTGATGTTGCTGATTTTAGTCCCTGTTCTGCTGTTATTTTGATGCCATGTAAACTTGATGCTACAGAGAGATCCATGCATATTTTGAGATACTCCAGTAAGGATGTTTTGAACATATGGTGATTGTATATCCATTCATGCCCCTGGTTGCAATTATGGAGTAGTCTAGCATGTCATTTTCGTGCTCTACTTTTGCTTCAAAATGTTTCCTGGCAGATTGTTTACATGTTATTCAATTTTGCCGAGGTTGTTGTAGTTGGTCTTTGCATGCTATGAACTTGTTCTTGCCTTGGTTTGTTTCCTAAACATGCCTACTTGATGATGCTATGCTTATCTTGTCATGCAATGACTTGTGGTGACTGAATCGAGCTTGTTAAGTAGGGTACTTGCTGTTGCTGTTTTGCTAGGCTGAATCTGTTATTTCGTGATGCTATGTAAACCTGCTGCTACAAATCATTCTATGCATAATCTGGAGATGATCACTAAGTATCTTTTGTTGTACATGCCATGCTCTATCCATCCATGCCCCTGGTTGCATTTATAGCTTGCTGTAACTTGTTCTAATCTTGCTCTAAAGTTGCTTCATAATGTTGCTGTCAGCATGTTAACATTAAGTTCAGTTGTTTCCATGATTGTTGCTAGTGTTCCATGCACCCTATGAACTTGATATTGCCATGTTTAGCTTCACAAACATGTCTTCTTATTGTTGGGTACCTTGTCATGCCATGTATTGATCTGTGGTGAGTGGTACAAGCTCACCAACATGCCTTCATAATTCTGTTTCTGCCATGTATGAATCTGTCATATAACTTGCTATGTTTACGTGGGTGCCATCATATTTTCTGATCCTTTTTGGCTCGTGGTCAGTAAAGGACATTTGATCTATGCATTTAGTGGATTCATGCCATGCCTTTGTTTGCCACTATAAGTTCCTGTAACATGTTGTTTGATAGCTCTAAACATTGCAACCTGATGTTATTTTCTGCAAAGTCTGAAACTGATATTACTTGCAATCTTACCATGTGTGTTTGAGCATGTTCTAGTGATTTCTGGAGATAGCTCAGTGTTCATGTTTTGTCATGCTTTACCTGTACTTCATGCCCATGCCTTTTGTTTTCATATTGTGATGATGTAGCATGTTGTTTTGGTGCTTGCAATATGCCTAGTTGCTGTTATGGACAGC
Source organism: Triticum aestivum (assembly GCF_018294505.1). Classification (NCBI taxonomy): domain Eukaryota; kingdom Viridiplantae; phylum Streptophyta; class Magnoliopsida; order Poales; family Poaceae; genus Triticum; species Triticum aestivum. Next base: position 81,215,599 of record NC_057795.1, on the reverse strand, counting down.
TTGTTGCTATAACTTGTTTCATGTGTGTGTTGAACCGTTGCTCCGCTTTGAGTGTGCTCTATATGAAACTTGCTTGATTTTGCATGTAGCTTCATATTATCATGTTGCATCCTTGTTTTGAGGTGTTTGCTTGATGTTTGAATGCCTTTTGCATCAATGCCATGTTTAACTTGTTTTGCTCATATCTTCTAGGCCGTAGCTCCGAACTAAATGAACTTTATATGTAACTTGACTAGAATCTCGTGTAGATCATCTGTATGCATCTTAACTTGCTGTTTAGCAACTCGAACATAATGTTTATTCAGATCTGGACCATCTTCGAAATTTGCATATGAGGACTTACCGGAATTGTTATATGTTGTTCCTGGCCTCATTTAAACTTGCCTTGATGTGTTGCTCTTGTATGCATCATCCCTTGCCATGAGTAGCTTCATGTAGCCTTGTCATGCATCATGCTTGTTGTGCATCATGTCTTGTTCATGTGTGGTGTGTTTACCATGTTGTGTGCTTCTCTCGATAGTTCCCGTTTCGTTGCGATCGTGAGGATTCGTTCGTGTACGCTTGGTTCGTCTTCGTGGCTTCATCTTCTTCATGGACTCGTTCTTCTTCCTAGCGGGATTTTAGGCAAGATGACCGCTACCCTGGATCTCATTACTATCATTGCTATGCTAGTTGCTTCGTTCTATTGCTATGCTGTGTTGCCTATCTTTTGCTCATCAAGCCTCCCAAATTTCCGTGAACCACTAACCTTTGATACCTTTCCTATGCAAACCGTTGTTTGGCTATGTTACCGCTTTTGCTCAGCCCTCTTATAGCGTTGTTAGTTGCAGGTGAAGTTGAAGATTTCTCCATGGTGGACAGGATTTTGGTTGGGATATCACAATATCTCTTATATTATTAATGCATCTATATACTTGGTAAAGGGTGGAAGACTCGGCCTTATGCCTGGTGTTTTGTTCCACTCTTGTCGCCCTAGTTTCCGTCATACCGGTGTTATGTTCCTGGATTTTGCATTCCTTACGCGGTCGGGTGATTTATGGGACCCCCTTGACAGTTCGCTTTGAATAAAACTCCTCCAGCAAGGCCCAACACTGGTTTTACCATTTGCCTCACCACCACCTACCTTTTCCCCTGGGAGTCGCCCTCTCGAGGGTCATCTTTATTTTACCCCCCCCGGGCCAGTGCTTGTCTAAGTGTTGGTCCAAACCGAGCGATGTCCGGTGCCCCCTGGGAAATCAGGGTCTATGCTAAGCCATCGTCTTGCTCATCCGGTGTGCCCTGAGAACGAGATATGTGCAGCTCCTATCGGGATTTTCGCCACATCCGGGCGGCTTTGCTGGTCTTGTTTTACCATTGTCGAAATGTCTTGTACACCGGGATTCCGAGTCTGATCGGGTCTTCCTGGGAGAAGGTATATCCTTCGTTGATCGCGAGAGCTTATCATGGGCTAAGTTGGGACACCCCTGCAGGGTATAATCTTTCTAAAGCCGGGCCTGCAGTTATAGGAAGATGGGAATTTGTTAATGTCCGGTTGTAGATAACTTGACACCAGATCCGAAATAAAACACATCAACCATGTGTGTAGCCGTGATGGTCTCTTTTCGGCGGAGTCCGGGAAGTGAACACGGTTTTGGGTTATGTTTGACGTAAGTAGGAGTTCAGGATCACTTCTTGATCATTGCTAGTTGACGACCATTCCTTTACTTCTCTTCTTGCTCTTATTTGCGTATGTTAGCCACCATATGCTTAGTCGCTGTTGCAGCCTCACCACTTTACCCCTTCCTTTCCCTTTAAGCTTTGCTAGTCCTGATACCCATGGTAATGGGATTGCTGAGTCCTCGTGGCTCACAGATTACTACAACAACAGTTGCAGGTATAGGTTTTGCGATGATCATGATGCGAGAGCGATGCTTGCTTGTTTTGGAGTTCTTCTTCTGTTTCTTCTTCGAACAGGGGATAGGTTCCAGGTCAGCAGCCTGGGCTAGCAGGGTGGATGTCGTTTGAGTTTCTGTTTGTGTTTCATCCGTAGTCGGATGTTAATCTTATGTATTGTGATGATGTATTCGTGTGGCATTGTATGCCTTATGTATGTATCCCCATGTATTATGTAATGTTGATGTAATGATATCCACCTTGCAAAAGCGTTTCTATTTTCGGGTCTATCCTTGGTGGAAACTTCGAGTTCCTTTTGGATAGGGTCGCATATTGGGCGTGACACCCCGCCCTGCAGGTCGTACCTTCATCGGCGATGGAGCCAAACACAGGTTTCACCTCTAAGGGAACTAGTGACTCTGGAACCCCTGATTCATATCTGGATGCAGGTTCCAGTCCGCGCGCCCCCGAGCCCGCCGATCCTGGTTGGGCTCCGGCGATGGAGTTCACCACGGCGGACGTTTTCAGCACTCGCCCTTTGGCGACATGCTGGACTTATTGAAGTCTCTCTCCTTGTCAGGAGACTCCGGGCCGAACTATGTCCGGCTCGAGTGGGAAGCATACAACGACGGAATTTGTTGCCCACCCACCACCCACTTCATTGCCATGATCGATGATCTAACCGAGGTGCTTGACTTCGACTCCGAAGACATCGACGGTATGGACGACGATGTAGGAGAATCACAGGAGACACCCGCTCACCGGGCGATGGACGGCCACCTCCTCATATGATATATATATGGTGGACACTCCGAAGGAAAATAATGGCGACGAGGCAACGGAGGACAACCCCTCGGGAAGAAAATCAAAGAATGAGCGTCGACGGCGCTGCTCCAAGCCCCGCCATAGCAACACCGGCCCCAGAGGCGAAAATAATCTGGATGGTGCCAAAGAAGAATATGACCCTGATCAGCACGCCTTTGAGCAGGCTGAACAGGAAGACGAGCAGGTCATCCCGGAAGAACAGGCGACAGACGTATACCCGGAGGAGGACAACTATATGCCCCCCTCCGAAGACGAGATCAGCCTTGGCGACGAAGAGTTCGGCGTACCTGAGGATCACGTGGAGCAGGAGCGCTTCAAGCGTAGGATTATAGCCACTGCAAGGAGCCTGAAGAGGAAGAAGGAGCAACTACAAGCTGATCAAGACCTGCTCACAGATAGATGGACTGAAGTGCTGGCAGCCGAGGAATATTGACTCGAACGCCAAACAGCTAACCGGCCACCCTGTGGCCGGGACAAAACAGGAAACCAGCCCAGATACCAGCCCGCACCCCCACGTTGATACACTACGGCTCAGGGCAACAGGCACGACCTGCAAGATATTCTGGACAATAAAGCAGGACAGCCAAGATCGATCTACGGATCGAGGGGGCGCGCCCCAGCACGCGACGACGACCATCACGCCGGATACATCATCAACAAATCCGGACGGGCCGAACATAGCAGCCCAGACCAATCCGACCTGCGTAGCCACATAGCCCGGTACAGAGGCACCGCACACCCCCTCTGCTTCACGGACGAACTAATGGATCATGAATTCCTAGAAGGGTTCAAACCCGTAAACATCGAATCATACGATGGCACAACAGACCCCGCAGTATGGATCGAAGATTTCCTTCTCCACATTCAGATGGCCCGCAGAGATGATCTACACGCCATCAAGTATCTCCCCCTTAAGCTCAAAGGACCAGCCCGGCACTGGTTAAACAGCCTGCCAGCAAATTCCATTGGCAGTTGGGAAAACCTGGAAGATGCATTCCTTGAAAACTTCCAAGGCACATATGTGTGACCACCAGACGCTGATGACCTGAGCCACATTACTCAATAGCCCGGAGAGTCAGCCCGGAAATTCTGGACTCGGTTCCTCACTAAAAAGAACCAAATAGTCGACTGTCCGGACGCCGAAGCCCTGGCGGCTTTTAAGCATAATATCCGTGACGAGTGGCTTGCTCGACTCCTCGGCCAGGAAAACGCCAAGTCTATGGCAGCTCTCACAACCCTAATGACCCGTTTTTGTGCGGGTAGGATAGCTGGTTGGCTCGTAGCGGCACCATGCCACATTCCGGCACTTCAGACGGCCGCGATGCTAACGGCAAGCCACGGCGCAACAGACATAAGAGACGGAACAACGGCGACAGCACGGAAGACACGGCAGTCAACGCCAGATTCAGAGGACCTAAAATCGGACAGCGGAAAAAGTCGTTGAAAAGAAATAATCAGGGATCGTCCAATCTGGACCGCATAGTAGAGCGCTCGTGCCAAATTAATGGCACACCGAACAAACCAGCAAACCACACCAATAGGGACAGTTGGGTGTTCAAACAGGCCGACAAGATAAACGCTGAAAACAAGGACAAGGGGCTGCACAACGACGATGACGATGAGCCCCAGCTTCCAAATACGGGGGGGGGGGGGGGGGGCAGAAGAAATTCCCCCCCCCCAGGTGAAAGCGGTCAATATGATCTACGCCACCCACATCCCCAAGCGGGAACGGAAGCAGGCACTATGGGACGTCTATGTGATGGAGCCAGTCGCCCCCAAGTTCAACCCATGGTCAGCTTGTCCGATCACTTTTGACCGTAGGTATCACCCTACAAGCATCCGTCACGGCGGCTCAGCCGCATTGGTCTTAGACCCAATCATCAACGGATTCCACCTCATGCGTGTCCTTATGGACGGCGGTAGCAGCCTGAACCTGCTTTATCAGGACATAGTGCGCAAGATGGGCATTGATCCTTCAAGGATCAAGCCCACCAAAACCACCTTTAAAGGTGTTATTCCTGGAGTAGAGGCCCGCTGCATGGGTTCTATAACATTGGAAGTGGTCTTCGGATCCCCAGACAACTTCAGGAGCGAAGAGATGATCTTCGACATCGTCCCTTTCCGCAGTGGCTACCACGCACTGCTCGGGTGAACCGCATTCGCAAGCTTCAATGCGGTGCCACACTACGCATATCTCAAGCTTCAGATGCCGGGACCGCGCGGGGTCATCACTGTCAATGGAAATATGGACCGCTCCCTTCGAACAGAAGAACATACGGCAGCCCTCGCGGCAGAAGTACAATCCGGCGACAACTTCGAGCACTGTCAAACGAGTCCGGAGCACCCCGGAACAGGATTAACACGAATGTCAAGATCGTGATTAGCAGTCTGCCCTCCGCTCAAGCCCCTCCAAAGCAGCATTCGTGCCACGCGTACACAATTACACACTCAAGATACCTTGGGAATAGGCGGAGGCGCATCAACGACTCAGTCGATAATGCGGGTAACCACTAAATGCCTTCATACTCTTTCCCTATTTACCTTTCAGGACACCGTGTTAGTGCAGCATCCTCAGACGAGCTGAATCGCCGGACTCATATGGAAGTGACACCCAAGGAGGCAATAGACATTGTGCGCAGAATGAAATACCCAGGTGGAATCTATTTACGATCATTATACCTGCTTCATCTATCCGCACACGGCTTGCCCCTAGATAGGACATGTCAAATAGTCCTATTTTTATCTCTGCCTAATGCATCCATTTTAAACATAAGCTTAAATGTATTTTTTGTCAAATGGAGATTATATATAGTGTCAACTTATTATCCTTATTTGAGTATTTTACTCTTATAAATGTTTATTTGGTATTGCATCCGTACACCTTGGTACGGCCAGTTTGCCAGGGGCTTCTTATGACGACCTGTAATATGGCAACTAAAAGTCTGAACACTTTCAATAGTGCGGCACCCCAAACTTATAGCCCTATATGCATCAGCTCCGAATCATGTCTTGGGTCTATAGTTGGGATAGCCCTACTCCCTTGTTTTGGGGCCTTACGTTCCGTTATATCAGCTAAGGTAGCGCAGGGAGAACTACTGCGATTGTGTCCCGGTTGTTCCGGACGAGAACCTCAGTACAGACAGCCGAAAACTGACCGGCATGATGTGGTGAGACCTGGTCGCTGTTCGAGAGGTACTAAAATCCTTAAAGATTTTCTGCTTTAGGCGATAAATTGGCTTTGTCCGACCAAGGCGTATATAGTGCCCCAATTCGGCCTTCCGGAATCTAGGGGCTTCGCCGAAATTTCAAATTGTAGACTTCTATGGCTAAGTGAAAGTTATAAAGCCGCATAGTCCGATTGCCTCGTTCGCTGTGCTGGACACCTCCTTAAGGGACCAAACATTTGGATAAAGAGTGTCCGGGTTTTCCACGAACACCCCAGTGCTAGTCACGCGGGGGCGGAAGCCGATGACTGGCCTACTTTCAAGATTTTATAAACAGCTGCACAGAAGGTAATATTTTAAATAAGAAAAGCGCTACATAGCGCAACTAACTTTGTCCTTAAAATACAAACATGACAGAAACAAATTCATTCAAAATGGTGTCCTTGGTACATTCGTCAGCCACAAGACGAGCACCCTTCATAATGCCATCATAGTACAGCTCGGGATGGCGATGCGCCTTGCCCTCCGGCGGTCCGTCCTTGACCAGCTTCTCCGCATCCATCTTGCCCCAATGCACTTTGACGTGGGCAAGGGCCCAGCGGGCACCCTCGATGCACACGGATCGCTTGATCATCTCAAGCCGCGGGCAGGCATCCACCATCCACTTGATCAGGCCGAAGTAGCTACTGGGCACGAGCTCACCAGGCCACATCCGGACTATGAACCCTTTCATAGCCAGTTCGGCCGCCCTGTGGAGTTCGACCAACTGCTTCAGTTTGTCACTCAAAGGCATCGGGTGTTCGGCCCCATCATACTAGGACCAGAACAGCTTCTCCGTTGAGTTCACCTCCTGCGCATGGTACAACTCCGCAGTGTCTGATACGCTACGTGGAAGATCTGTGAATGCCCCTGGAGAGCTCCGAATTCGAGTAAGTAATAGAAACGCCTCCTCCACATGTTTGCTTTGCATAAAGAACTTCTTACCCGCTGCTATCTTCTTGGCCTCCTGGATCTCCTGTTGTGCTTTCTCGGCTTCGGCCTTGGCATCTTTTAAGCTCATAAGGGCCTTCGCAAGCTCGGCCTCTTTGGCCTTCAAATCATGCTCCACGGACACGCACTTCTTGCCGAGGTCCTGGGGCTCCTGCTGTACTCACCTACCCTAGCACTTTGCTTTTTGCGCTCCTTACATTCCAAGGCCGCCTTGTCTTCAGCCTCAGACAGCGCCTTCTTCAGGTCCGCCACTTCGGTGGGGGCCCCTGTTACACGTTCACGACACTTAGTTGTTAGACCCACCAATTCTGCCTATCCTTAGATACATAAGAACGGGAATTACTTACCCTTGTTCTCTTTGAGCTGCCTCTTCGTGAGGTCGAGCTCTCCCTGCACCTTCTCTAGGTCCCACTTCAGATCGGCAACCTCGGCAGTACGGGCAGCAGCAACAAGCAGCACAGCCTGCTTATTCAAAATAATACTTATTATTAGACTCCTGCAGATTTTAATTGACCCTCTACTCGGCTTTTCTTTCTGAATGCCAAACAGAGTATCAGGGGCTACTACCTATCGGGTGGTAATTTTGCACATATTTATTACTTACCTCGAAGCCTGTTAGGAGGCTGGTCCAAGCTTCGGTTAGTCCGCTCTTGGCGGACGAAACCTTCCGAATCACCGTACTCATAAGAGTACGGTACCCATCATCCAGGGAAGTGCTGCAAAGCGCTTCCAGCAGACCATCCAGCGCTTCTTGCGCAACGGAAGTCTGCAACACAGAAGGCTAGCCCTCCTAAGCGAGAGGTCGCCTGCCTGAGTCTAGAACCATCGAAGGTTCCGAAAATGTGTTCGGCTCAGAGCGCGGCTGGCCGTGGCTCTCGTCGACACGATCCGCGGGGATCTTGAAACCCGCGTGTCTGACGTCTGAGACCCCGCCTCGCGGCGTATCCAGAGTCACCTCCCCCCGCTCTAGGAGCCTTTGGGACAACACCTACGTGTCGTCCGCGGGTTGAGGAGTAGTGGCCGTCGGAAGCGAATTCATCTCCAAATTGCTTAGGGACCCCGAGGAGGATATCTCGGGGTGATCCCTGGCCGGACTGCACATATGTTCGGCATTACAAGTACAAAAAATGAGAAGTGAAGTCATGATAGAGTGCAAGCACTTACGATCGCGCTAGGGGCTTCCCCTTGGGCAGCCACCCCTCCTCGCTGAGAGCGGCCGTGGCGGAGTAGTCCGGAAGGGGCCCCTTCCCGTTCTTGGACGCCCCAGCCTCCCCTCCTGGGGCGGCTTTTCTCTTCTTCTCCCCCCCCCCCCCCGATGGGGGAAGGTAGGATCTCTTCCTGATTCCCCTCTCCTCCGCGGGAGGAATCCGACTCGTCGTCATCGAACGACAGGGGAATGACGGCCCTCCGCCGAGGACCTTTTCCGGCCCTCGGGTCCGCCTCCCCGGACCCCTCATCCTTTCCAGATGGGGCGTCTTCTTCTTCTTCCTCCTCCCCTTCATGGGAGGAGTCCGCCTCGTCGTCTTCGGACGAGGCTTCCAGCACAACCTTACGCCGGAGACCCTTCCGGATCCCCGAGGCCTTCTTCTCGGCCTTCTTCTCCGGCACCTTGTACGGCACCGGGACCAGCATCTCCGTCAGGAGAACATCTGCTGGGTCTTCTGGCAGCGGAGCCGGGCAGTAAACCTGCTCCGCTGTCTCCACGTAATCCTGAAATAAATATACACAACTACTTAAGGCACTCCCGTGAGTATATCGGGAAGAACTGGGTCCGGTGTCAGTCTAAGAACTCACCAGCCTAGGAGCCCGCGTGCGTGAAGCCGCGGTCCTCGAATGTTGGAGGAGGCAGTTCGGAGGCCTTGAACAGCTCCTTCCATGCGCCTTTGTGCGTCATGTCGTCGAGCCTCTGGAGTGTCCGGTGCTTGGTGGTGATAAACTCCCATAGATTGACTGCCTGCCTCTGGCAAGGCAAGATTCGGCGAACAAGCATGACCTGGATCACGTTGACAAGCTTGATGTTCTTGTCCTTCATGCTTTTGATGCATGTTTGGAGTCCAGCCAGCTCCGCGGAATCGCCCCAGGATAGGCCCTTCCTCTCCCAGGAGGTGAGCCGCATGGGGGCTCCGGATCGGAACTCGGGGGCCGCCGCCCAGTTGGCACCGTGCGGCTCAGTGATGTAGAACCACCCCGATTGCCATCCTTTTACGGTCTCCGCAAAGGAGCCATCGAGCCATGTGACGTTGGGCATTCGGCCCACCATGGCCCCTCCACACTCCGCCTGTTGGCCTCTTACCACCTTCGGCTTCACGCAAAAAGTTTGCAGCCATAGGCCAAAGTGAGGCTGGATGCGGAGGAAGGCCTCGCACACGACGATGAACACCGAGATGTTGAGGACGAAATTCGGGGCTAGATCGTGGAAATCTAGCCCGTAGTAGAACATAAGCCCGCGGACGAAGGGATGGAGTGGGAATCCCAGTCCACGGACGAAGTGGGCGACAAATACGACCCTCTTGTGGGGTCCTGGGTCGGAATGACCTGCCCAGCGTCTGGTAGACGGTGCGCTATGTCCGCCGCGAAGTATCCGGCCGCCCAAAGATTGGTGATGTGCTTCTCCTTGACGGTGGAAGCCACCCACTTGCCTCCTGCTCCAGACATGTTTAGCTGTGCGGGGAAGACTTGGGCTTGGGCGTTGGAGCTCGAGGGGGCAAAAGTGGGCAAAGGAGGAAGAAGGCGTGGGTGAAAATGGGGGAATCTTATCCCTTATAGAGGCGCCGGAAGCGGTGCGCCTACCTACTTGCCCTTTGGGAATCGCTTGTTTCCCAAGCGCCACGGTTAATGGCACGGTTAGATTACCCATGCACGTATTGATGAGAATCCCATGATAAGGGCACACAATCTCAGCTTTGACAAGACGTGTCACAGAAACCGCCTCATGATATGCGTTGTAGCTGGTTGTGGGGAAACGGTTCGAATAGTGATCCGACTGTAATAACATGTCACGTCATCAGAAAAAGTTGTCAGCAGATTGCATTTGTGAAATATCATTCTCTCTATGGTGGTATGTGAAGATCATCTTGCGGATCCGGATACGGTCTACGTGTTCGATAACCATTTTTGAGTATTCGGAGGAGGAACTCGCCTTGCAATGTCGAAGACAATACTACGCGTCGGCCTCATTGTCATTAAAGCCTGGTTCAGGGGCTACTGAGGGAGTCCTGGATTAGGGGTTATCCGGACAGCCAGACTGTGTACAACGTCCGGACTATTGTAGCGTGGAGATACAATCCTCAAGACTTCGGCACATGTCCGGATGGTACTTTCCTTGGCGTGGAAGGCAAGCTTGACGATCCGGATATTATATTTCCTTCCTTGTAACCGACTCCATGTAAACCCTAGCCCTCTCCCGTGTCTATATAAACCAGAGATGTTGGTCCTTAGAAGGCCGATCACAATTACATTCATACCATCATAGGCTAGCTCCTAGGGTTTAGCCTCTCCGATCTCGTGGTAGATCTACCCTTGTACTACCCATATCATCAATATTAATCAAGCAGGAAGTAGGGTGTTACATCCATCGAGAGGGCCAGAACCTGGCTAAACATCTGTGTCCCTTATTTCTTGTTACCATCAGCCTTGACGCACATATCGGGACCCCCTACCCGAGATACACCGGTTTTGACACCGACAGCCAGCGTCCTCTAATCCTCCTCTTGCATGTAGTAGTCGTTGTGGACAATTTGCAGGTAGACTTGGGTGATTATGTCAATGGTGTCTTGCTGCGCCAGGCGCTGCGCGGCGAGTGCGACCTCGAGGTGGACATTCTCCGGCGTGACGACGGGCAGTCGTAGGGCCACCAGTGCGTCGAAGAGGTTGCCACCATAGTGGCCATTGAGGGTGGCGGGCATCGCAGAGCTTGGACGTGTCAGCTAGAGGCGTACGTCAAAGTCGTCCGTGAGCTTCTTGACGATGGTGAACTTGTCGAGGAAACCGACAAGGATCTCGTCGAACAAGGAGATGAAGCTGTCGTCCAAGCGGCCCCTCACCGTCGCGGCCTCAAGCACAGCCGGCCACGGGAGGCAGGAGCAGGCGGCACGACCGGCGCTGCTTTCGGCGGCTGGACCAAGAAGACCAGAGGTTGAAGAAGCACTACGACTGTTGGATGGACATCGTACAGTCACTGAAGCTAGAATCGTTTATATTGGCTAAGTTAACAAAGCCCTTGGTACGCTCCAACTTAGTAGGCCCACAGGTCAGCCTCCGAAACGGTGCGCCCCATATGTCAGGGGGAGGAATCATTTTTTGGGCGGCCTAAGCTAAGAATATCCGAGATCGAAGAAGAAGCACGACATCAGTTGGATAGACATCCAACGGCCACTGCTGCTAGAACCGTGTGTTGACCATAATAAGTTGACAAAGCCTTGCATACGCGTCAACTTATTTTTTTAGGGGACGTGTCACTTAGTAGGCCCACAAGTGTGTGGCAGAGAACTTATAGCCCATTTGCGTTTTGTAAGAATGTACAGCCCATTTTTGAATTCTAATGGAATTTACAACAGCCCATTTACAGTTTGTTAAAAGTACAACCCATTTTCTAGCTAGGACAACGATTAATAATTTCAACCAACCGTTGAAGACAAAATTCAATAAAATTTCCCACATTTTGATGGGATCCGAAATATTTTTATCCCGAAATTTCTATTCAGATTAAATATAAATTTGTATTACGTAAAAATCCAACAAAACATTGCGCGCGCAACAATAAAAATTTAAGATTTTCAAAATCCATCAATAATATTTTATAAACTAATTTTGTGTTTGGTGCATTTTTTTATAGTTACTGCCCAGTTTTTATAATTACATCCCATTTATTATTTTTAAAGCCCATTTTCCTGTTAAGCCTAATGCATCCCTCCTAGGAAAGATTTGCAGCACAGCGGGGCGGAGAATAACAAGTTGACCTTGCCTGGGTATTCCTCAAAAAGACGTATAGCTGGGCTAGCCATTTTCATCTTGAAAAAAGTAGTATCTAGGCTGGATATCTGGCCTGGGCTAGACGGGCCACAGCCCGCCTAGTTAATACCCTGCTCTCCTCTGAACAATAACGAAATCATCACCAAGGAAAACTCTGTAGTGCTCACGCCTCAAAAACACAAATACTGCTCGAGCTGCTTGGTCCCAGCTATCGGCCGCACCTTGTGCAATTATCTCGTTTATATTGACTACATAGGTTGACAATGGTGTGAGACCGTGATGTCAGGAAACCAGGAGAAAGCAAAAAAATATAGTTGTACATAATAAGGAGGCACTTGCGTACGTACGGCTATGGCCCTAGTGGGTCCCTAGTGTCATCCAGTCAAAATAAAGTCATCTCCTTAATCCTCATGTTCGTTGACCATGTTAACAATGCTCAGCGCCACGGCGAGCGCAACAACTCAAAGAACAACGAAGAGGGCCTCGCGGGCCCTACGGAGGTCTGATACAGCGCCCGCTGCTCATTCAGGAAGCCAGGATCATCGGACACCTATGAGCACCTTTGAGAAACTGAGATGGCATGAAACGGTAAGGCCGTGCTTGGGAGCTCTGGTTTATTTCAAACCTGTATTAAAATGCAAGTGTAATTTACTCGTCATTAGAAGGCCCGAGGTCTGTAAGTAAAACCGGCGGGTTACGCGTGTAATTTGAGAGACCAGTGTATATTTCACGAGCATTGCTATATGGATGACATTACCAGACGATACATGCATGACGTGTGTATCATTTCATCCATGGGCAAGGCTGAAACAACAGCTAACGGCTGGATTAGCAATCGTCCGAGTGTCATTCAGCGTTTTTATCGTGTGTGAAGTACTTCCGGTATTTTACTAGTCGAAATCGACCAACCAAGCGCCTTCGCCCGAGACCATCTGCTTTAAATTACAAGCGTCCGTTTTACAAGCGGTTTTGGTTGGAAAACGACGATCCAATCATGGCCTAATATCATGAGTTGGTCGAAAGATCATATGGTTTCACATCTAACCTACCCGACATGTCGTATAGGCTATGAATGAAACATCAGACGATGAACTTCGTACGCACGGAAACAACAGAAGAGGATGATCTTCTTAACAAGCAAATCACTGGCATTAGATCGACATGCAAAACAATACGAAGCATTATTCTTAGGAGGCACGGTGAACAGCTCGTGATGCCGCATGCCACAACATTCCAAGCTAAACTTTGCAATCAAACACAAGACCTGGCATTACATAGACAATATTCAGAACAAACTCTTAACACAGGAATATGTCAGCAGAGTAACTATTTACTTCTAAACTAAACACAGGAATAGGAAAAAACACTCGACGCTGCTCACAGCAAGGGCGTCCCACTCAAAAATATCAAATGCATGTCTTCTGGCGAACATCAATGAGAAAATTTTGATAAGGTTTTCCAATTCCAATATATTAAACTAACGTCTTCTTGCTAACATCAATGAGCAAATTTTGACAAGGTTTTCCAATTCCAATATATTAAACTAACGTCTTCTTGCTAACATCAATGATTAAACTTTGACAAGCTTTTCCCATTCAAAATATGTAATGCCTATGATCGTGTCCTGTCTTAGCTTCTTGTACTTGTTTGGGCACTTTTTGCCCAGGGCACTCCACGTGTTGTTAAATTGCCAATGGTATCTGCAGACTAGTCATGTCACCGGTGTCTAATAATACTCTGTAAATCTTCTTGGTCATTCCTTCTCTAATGTACCGCATCCAGTGACTGCTTCTTTCTGCAAAGTGGAACGACCAACTGGACCCAGTAACGCAGCAGCTTGCCTTGGACACATTGGCTCCTTTTGTGCAGTTCAACTAAAATCAAAGTCGGAATAAAACCGAGCTTTAATTTTGATATCCCTGTAAGCAACAATAGGTATAAGGGAAACAATTACTGAGAAATAACGGTTGATGACTTGTCTTAATGGGAAACAAAGCAGGAAAGGAGCAATTCTCCCTCACTTTTATTCTTTCATATTGACTGATACATTATCTTAACAATGCCTTGGTTCAACATGTATAAAGAACGACAAAGCAGAAAAGTACCATTCCTAAAACAATGCAACTGATTCATTTTTAAAGAGACATTATCTTAACAATACCTTGGTTAAACATGTAGAAAGAACTACACAGTAGGATAGTACCATTCCTAACAAGTGTTGCAGTTTTGAACTAAGATTCAGTAGTTAATTAATTCTGAGAGTGGCATTGCTTAGTTTTACGAGCGGCATTAGATTAACGAAAAGCATAAACAGTTCCAGGGGAGAGTGGGCGCAACAACAATATGTGCTTCCATCTACTTATATAGGGGGTGATGCAGAGTTTGTTGTAACAAAGCAACAAGCATCATGTTTGGGTTGGTCCCATTTTTGTTCACTACTTAATGGGAAAAGACAGTAATACAATAGATTCAATTCAACATTTATTCAAAGCACACTGCATAATCATGTGGATGAAGGCCTATACTGACCATTCATGAGAACACCAGGATAAAATACGAATCTGCTAACACGAATAGGAAATCCAATATCATTTTGTGCAGTTGCACTGAAATCAAGCAAAGTGTTTCGCATAGCGAAGCAAAATGTCGCAATAGCAACAAGTTGAATAGATATCATGTGGTAGAGACCAAGATTTGAAGCAACTCAAGAGGAACACTGGAAACAAATCTCGATCTCCTTTTGTGCAGTTCCACCAAAATTAAGCAAAGTCACTGGTGTGACATTCAAGTTGAACTGCACAAAACACTCTTAAAACATAAGTGTTTCAAGTAGCGAAGCAAAATGTCGCAATAGCAACAAGTTGAATCGATACCCCTGTTTTAACAGAGGCAAAAAAGGAAACAATTACTTGCTGATAAAGGAGGATGAAACAAATGGTGACAGAAAGAAGCATATAACTTATCTTGGATGGAAAGCAAAGTAGGATAGTAGCATTAGCATTGATTCATATTAACAGTGACACTCTCTTGAAACAACATTCGTTAAAAAATGTAATTTACTTTAAACAGCGCCATTGCTTCAATTTTCCAGCGGCATTCTTAGATTAACAACAACAAAATAGCTGTATGGGACATGCTAGCACCATGTGCGTCCACACGTATAAATGGGTGATGCAGAGTATGTAGCCAAGCAGCATATCTGTGTTGGTCCCATATTTGTTCTCTTTGAACTTTTTTCCTATGTGAGGGCAGCAAATCTAGTCCTGCACAAACTACCCGACCCCCCCCAGTTTCTTTCCCTTTTCAACAAAGAGATAGGTTCCTTACAGATGTGTGTACTGGGTTACACCCTTTTTCCCTTTTGACCAACAAAGCGGCTGGATAGCCAGTCTATACTACTTTTCCTCCCTCCGTTCCTCATTGAACCACATCCTAGATTCATGCTCCACCCTACCGCACCTTTCTTTCCTCTTTGAACCAAGACCTAGATTCGACTTCAGATCGAAAAAGATCCACATGCAGCTAGAGCAACGACGGTTTCAAAGAAACTTATACCTTAGGGTCATCGGGATGTGGCAAGGCGTGCGGCGGGAGGCCGGATCTGCCCACACTATGTACGGTAGCGAGGAAGAAGGGGTCGGTGGCCCTCCTGCACAGGCGCTGGGTGAAAGAGAACAGTGCAGCCGGCAGTGGATTGCCTCCCTCACCGAAGGCAATAGAGTTAACGCTGCACCTCCTCCCCTCCCCGATGCGACGGGATACGGATGCCTCCTTCACCAGCTGTGAGGGGGGGAGAGACAAGAGGCCAACGCAATCTTGTTTAGATCTGCTGAAGAGAGGGTGAGAGACTTGAAGGAAATATGCCCTAGAGGCAATAATAAAGTTATTATTTATTTCCTCATATCATGATAAATGTTTATTATTTATGCTAGAATTGTATTAAACGGAAACATGATACATGTGTGAACACATAGACAAACACAATGTCACTAGTATGCCTCTACTTGACTAGCTCATTAATGAAAGATGGTTATGTTTCCTAACCATAGACATGTGTTGTCATTTGATTAACGGGATCACATCATTAGGAGAATGATGTGATTGACTTGACCCATTCCGTTAGCCTAGCACTTGATCGGTTAGTATGTTGCTATTGCTTTCTTCATGACTATTACAAAGTTCCTACAACTATGAGATTATGCAACTCCCGTTTACCGGAGGAACACTTTGTGTGCTACCAAATGTCACAACATAACTGGGTGATTATAAAGGAGCTCTAAAGGTGTCTCCGAAGGTACATGTTTAGTTGGCGTATTTCGAGATTATAATTTGTCACTCCGATTGTCGTAGAGGTATCTCTAGGCCCTCTCGGTAATGCACATCGCTATAAGCCTTGCAAGCAATATAGCTAATGAGTTAGTTACGGAATGATGCATTACGTAACGAGTAAAGAGACTTGCCGGTAATGAGATTGAACTAGTTATTGGATACCGACGATCGAATCTCGGGCAAGTAACATACCGGTTTGACCGATAAAGATCTTCGTAGAATATGTAGGAGCCAATATGAGCATCCAGGTTCCGCTATTGGTTATTGACCGGAAACAGTTCTAGGTCATGTCTACATGGTTCTCGAACCCGTAGGGTCCGCACGCTTAACATTATGATGACAGTTTTATTATGAGTTTATAAGTTTTGATGTACCGAAGGTTGTTCGGAGTCCCGGATGTGATCACGGACATGACGAGGAGTCTCGAAATGGTCGAGACATAAAGATTGATATACTGGAAGCCTACATTTGGATATCATAATCGTTCCGGGTGAAATCGGGATTTTATCGGAGTACCGGGGCGTTACCGGAACCCCCCCGGGGGTTATTGGGCCTACATGGGCCCTAAGGGAGAAGGAGGAGAGGAGGCAAGAGGTGGGCTGCGCCCCCTCCCCTCCCTAGTCCGAATAGGACAAGGAGAGGGGGCGGCGCCCCCCCTGTCCTTCCCCTCTTCCTCCACCTTCCACCCTTCTCCTTCTCCAACTAGGAAAGAAGGGAGTCCTACTCCCGGTGGGAGTAGGACTCCCCCTTGGCGCGCCCTCCTTGGCCGGCCGGCCCCTCCCCCTTGGCTCCTTTATATACGGGGGCAGGGGGCACCTCTAGACACACAAGTTGATCTTCGTGATCGTTCCTTAGCCGTGTGCGGTGCCCCCCTCCACCATATTCCACCTTAGTCATATCGTTGCGGTGCTTAGGCGAATCCCTGCGTTAGTAGAACATCATCATCGTCACCACACCATCGTGCTGACAGAACTCATCCCCGACACCCTGCTGGATCGGAGTCCGGGGATCGTCATCGAGCTGAACGTGTGCTGAACTCGGAGGTGCCATACGCTCGGTACTTGGATCGGTCGGATCGTGAAGACATACGACTACATCAACCGCGTTGTCATAACGCTTCCGCTTACGGTCTACGAGGGTACGTGGACAACACTCTCCCCTCTTGTTACTATGCATCACCATGATCTTGCATGTGCGTAGGAAATTTTCGAAATTACTACGTTCCCCAATAGTGGCATCCGAGCCTAGGTTTTATGCGTTGATGTTATATGCACGAGTAGAACACAAGTGAGTTGTGGGCGATACAAGTCATACTGCTTACCAGCATGTCATACTTTGGTTCAGCGGTATTGTTGGATGAAGCGGCCCAGACCGACATTACGCGTACGCTTATGCGAGACTGGTTTTACCGCCGTGCTTTGCACACAGGTGACTAGCGGGTGTCTGTTTCTCCAACTTTAGTTGAACCGAGTGTGGCTACGCCCGGTCCTTGTGAAGGTTAAAACAGCACTAACTTGACGAACTATCGTTGTGGTTTTGATGCGCAGGTAAGAACCGTTCTTGCTCAGCCCGTAGCAGCCACGTAAAATTTGCAACAACAAGGTAGAGGACGTCTAACTTGTTTTCGCAGGGCATGTTGTGATGTGATATGGTCAAGACATTATGCTATATTTTATTGTATGAGGTGATCATGTTTTGTAACCGAAGTTATCGGCAACTGGCAAGAGCCATATGGTTGTCGCTTTATTGTATGAAATGCAAACGCCCTGTAATTTCTTTACTTTATCACTAAGCGGTAGCGATAGTCGTAGAAGGAATAGATGGCGTAACGACAACGATTCTACGATGGAGATCAAGGTGTCGGGCCGGTGACGATGGTGATCCCGACGGTGATGGAGATCACAAGCACAAGATGATGATGGCCATATCATATCACTTATATTGATTGCATGTGATGTTTATCCTTTATGCATCTTATCTTGCTTTGATTGACGGTAGCATTTTAAGATGATCTCTCGCTAAATTATCAAGAAGTGTTCTCCCTGAGTATGCACCATTGCGAAAGTTCTTCGTGCTGAGACACCACGTGATGATCGGGTGTGATAGGCTCTACGTTCAAATACAATGGGTGCAAAACAGTTGCACACACGGAATACTCAGGTTAAACTTGACGAGCCTAGCATATACAGATATGGCCTCGGAACACGGAGACCGAAAGGTCGAGCGTGAATCATATAGTAGATATGATCAACATAGTGATGTTCACCATTGAAAACTACTCCATCTCACGTGATGATCGGACATGGTTTAGTTGATTTGGATCACGTGATCACTTAGATGACTAGAGAGATGTCTGTCTAAGTGGGAGTTCTTAATTAATATGATTAATTGAACTTACATTTATCATGAACTTAGTCCTGGTAGTATTTTGCAAATTATGTTGTAGAACAATAGCTTGCGTTGTTGCTTTCATATGTTTATTTTGATATGTTCCTAGAGAAAATTGTGTTGAAAGATGTTAGTAGCAATGATGCGGATTGGATCCGTGATCTAAGGTTTATCCTCATTGCTGCATAGAAGAATTATGTCCTTAATGCACCTCTAGGTGACAGACCTATTGCAGGAGCAGGTGCAGACGTTATGAACGTTTGGCTAGCTTAATATGATGACTACTTAATAGTTTAGTGCACCATGCTTAACGGCTTAGAATTGGTACTTCAAAGACGTTTTAAATGTCATGGACCATATGAGATGTTCCAGGAGTTGAAGTTAATACCCGAGTTGAGAGATATGAAGTCTCCAACAAGTTCTATAGCTAAAAGATTGAGGAGAATCGCTCAACTAGTGAGCATGTGCTCAAATTGTCTGGGTACTTTGATCGCTTGAATCAAGTGGGAGTTAATCTTCCAGATAAGATAGTGATTGACAGAATTCTGTAGTCACCATCACTAAGTTACTAGAACTTCGTGATGAACTATAGTATGCAAGGGATAACGAAAACGAATCCCGAGCTCTTCGTAATGTTGAAATCGACAAAGGTACAAATCAAGAAAGAGCATCAAGTGTTGATAATTGACAAGACCACTAGTTTCAAGAAAATGGCAAAGGGAAAGAAAGAGAAACTTCAAGTAGGATGGCAAACAAGTTGTCACTCCCATGAAGAAGACCAAAGCTGGACCAAAGCTTGAAACTGAGTGCTTACACTGCAAAGGAAATGGTCACTGGAAGCGGAAATGCCCTGAATATTTGGTGGATAAGAAGGATGGCAAAGTGAACAAGAGTATATTTGATATACATATTATTGATGTGTGCCTTACTAGTGTTTATAGTAGCCCCTGAGTATTTGATACTTGTTCGGTTGCTAAGATTAGTAACTCGAAATAGGAGTTAAAAATAAATAGAGGCTAGTTGAAGGGGAACACTACAACAAGAACCCCCCTTTAGCAACGCATAGATGCGTTTTCGTTTGTCCTTGTAAGCGTTGCTAAGGTCTACACCAACGGATTCAGATGCGTTGTCGTTGGTGGCATTGCAAGGGTCTACAACAACATATATAGATTCGTTGGTAATGTGGGAAATAATGTGTTGCAAAGCAACAACGGATTAGTGCAACTTCTATGTGTTATAGAATATAACCTCCATATATAATCATTGATTACATTGTTGCTCTATGCTATGGTGCTTGCAAAATAGAATAACCTCCATATATAATCATTTGTAATAGTAGGTAGTTTGAATGGCAGTACAAGGTAGAACTTTAGTAAAATTCGATAGAGTAGAAATGAAAATGATATATTGATTCAATGGAACAATTTGTTACATTTCAATGGAACAATCTGTTACTTTACAATGGAAGTATCATCAATTATGAGTACATCACTTCCTTAGAAAAATAAAATAAAAAAATAAAAAAGTTCTAAACATTCAGAGAACTTTCTTGTTTCTCCCCCAAGTACCAAGAATCATCATACTCCTCCAAGGTCCAAGTAATCATCTTGTATTTAAATTCTCAACCTATAAAGAAAAATCATAATACTATTTATGCACAAATTCGAAATGAAATTTAAACATATGCATACTATGCAGTGTACCCAAAAGGATCTACATAGAAATTGCAATGTGTGCAAGAAAAGATTATTGGGGGCAAAGACATAATCTTATGCATGTCTGACAAATAACTTAGTAGGAGGACATCTTAAAATACTGATTATCTTCAGCCAATCGGGTGTGCCTATTCACTGCGAACAGCCAGCAGCATGTATTCACTACTAAAAATTGTCAAAAGATTATATTATATCAACAATGAGATGATTTCAGCAACCAACTAAATGGTGATTAGGTAAACAATAATATCCACTATACAAAATTGGATATTTCCGTTTTCTAAAGGTCTCGGAATTAAGTAGTTTAGTGTCACCATTACTCACGTATTACCCATGCTTGGTATGATGAATTAGGAGAAAAGAACCCAATGCCAATAGCCCAATGGAGAACAAGACTCTTAGAACTAGTAGAAGAAACAACATGAAAAAGAAACACTTATTTAGATTTGGGCTTATGTAGGAAAAAGTAGTGGAGTTTTGTTTCTACAGAAGGTAGGATCCAAGGTGTTTACAGGGGAATACAAATAATTTAATGTGGCACTATTTAATTCTTCAATACCGACCTAGCACTAAGATGAATGTACATTTAAGAAAATGCATCAGGAGCGACCAGTGTAATGGATGAACAATCTAAATAAAATCAAATCTAAGTAATGGATGAACAATTTTATGTCAGTACTTACCCAATTTTAAGAAACACTACCCATGTGCCTTTGCTGCCAATGTAGCATATCATATAACCAAGAGGATTTGATCTTTTTTCACAACTCAGCTCCCTAATCATGTATCATTTGTCATGTCATTGAATACATGAATATCAATACCTATATGAATCTAGAAAATATAGGCTTGGACAAAAGTTAAGACCAGAAAAAATAGACATCTACTATTGGCACACTTAACTAACAAAGACTCGCTGGACTAGTTAGTGTAAAAATTAAGGATATGTACTAAATAACAATGCTACGTCATGACGAGATAAGGAAATGGACACCTTAGTAGCCTGGACCAGGGGGGGGGGTTTCTCAAGTAAGCGAACGGGTTGCCCGACTTTCTGCGATTATCTCATAAGCTGTACATTTCTATCTGCCCCTGAAGCTGCATGATATTAAAGCAAGTTAATCCCTTACACAATCAGCCAAGGCAAGTTAATGATTTTAACACAATCCTATCTACCTGCACATCCATTGTCAACAGTTCAAAACCTGACCTGTAGGACAGTTTCATATCAACATCATGGTTACTACATTTGTTTAGATACTATAGACTGTTAGCTGACATCTTGGAGGCACAAAAATTTGCAAGGGAAAAAAATCACATGATGAGATACTGGTGGAACAAATAATACTAACAATTGCAAGGAAAAGGGACCATGGAATCAATAAGGAGCTAGAGGGTCCCATGATTATTCTTGTACGCACTGTACATGTTGAGTTATTTTTGCAATGGAGAGCATAGAAGAGAATCTGATCAAGAGAAAGATTAGAGAAGAGATAACAAGTAGTTGGTTCAGTTTGCAAAAAATTGAAACATACAGATCTCTATATTTTTTATTTGGGAATGCAGTATTATATTATATCTACTGTATAGGTACCAATGAGCAGCAAAATCGGTAGCAACGGCAATAGCAATCAGCGGTAGTAGCAATAGCAACTAGCAGCAATAGCAAACAATCAGCATCAACAGCAATCATCATCTATCTACTTTTATAGGAACCAAGGAGAAGCAAAATCAGCAGCATCGGCAGTAGCAAATAATCAGTGTCACATGGCTGTACTTTCAATCAGCACACACGCGCCACACAGACACCTGCACACGAGCCAAGCACGCACGCAGCTGTAGACAAATGCACGAGGGGCCACCAGAGCTTGAGTACGTCGGGCACCAAAATAAATCCAAAAGGAGAACCATCGCTGCCGAAGGTTTCGCGAGCCGCGAGAACCACCCGCACGCGCGAGATCCAATTGGCAGTTGAGGAACACGGGCGGAGCTCCACCCCATGCCCCTCTCACCTCGGGCCCGTCTCCACTGCGGCCACTACCGAGAGAAGGGAGCAGCACCCTACAAAACAGCTTGTGTCAGATCCATGCCCGATCTGACAGCAGCACGCGGAGTAGTGGCCTCCGAAACAGAGGCGAGCGAGCAACGCCGGCGATCCGTGTCGACTAGAGTTACTACAGGGACGCGTGCAGTGGCGTGGAGGATGTCGCCAAGGAAGAATATAGGACGAGTGAACTGAGGGGGAGCCTGGCCTATGAGCGATAGCCCTGGACAACGCTGGATCTAGGCAGAATTGAAGGTGGCGGTGGCGCATCATGGAAGTCAGATGAGAAAGAGGGGAATTGAGGCAAGGAGATGGCGGACGAGGTAAAGATGGAGGTCTGGGTACGGGGATGTTTGATTTATTTTAGGGAGAGGAAGTTGGCTTTAAGCGCGGAAGTCTTAGGGACGAGGAGGTTAACTCTAACTGCGGGAGGTGGGTGGCGGGATGTGGGATAAAACAACAAATCCTATAATATCGTTGGTACAAATGCGTTGGTATAGGGGTGTTTTTGTTGTAGTGGAAGTGACGATGAGTGTTGGAAGTATTTCCAAGAATGATATGATCATCATCGCAGACTCCCTATACTTTTGGGATTAGTGTTAAACCTAAATAAATGTTATTTGGCGTTTGCGTTGAGCATGAATATGATTTGATCATGTTTATTGCAATACGGTTATTCATTTGAAATCAGAGAATAATTGTTGTTCTGTTTACATGAATAAAACCTTCAATGGTCATACACCCAATGAAAATAGTTTGTTTGATCTCGATCGTAGTGATACACATATTCATAATATTGATGCCAAAAGATGCAAGGTAATAATGATAGTGCAACTTATTTGTGGCACTATCGTTTGGGTCATATCGGTGTAAAGCGCATGAAGAAACTCCATAAAGCTGGATTTTCGGAATCACTTGGTTATGAATCATTTGATGCTTGCGAACCGTGCCTTTTGGGCAAGATGACTAAAACTCCGTTCTTCGGAACAATGGAACGAGCTAGTGACTTGTTGGAAATAATACATACTAATGTATGCAGACCAATGAGTATGAAGGCTCGTGGCAAGTATCATTATTTTCTAACCTTCACAGATGATTTGAGCAGATATGTGTATATCTACTTGATGAAACATAAGTCTGAAATAGTTGAAAAGTTCAAAGAATTTCAGAGTGAAGTGGAGAATCATCCTAACAAGAAAATAAAGTTTCTACGATCTGATCGTGGAGGAGAATACTTGAGTTATGAGTTTGGCCTTCATATAAAACAATGTGGAATAGTTTCATAGCTCACGCCACCTGGAACACCACAATGTTATGGTGTGTCCGAACGTCGTAACCGCACTTTATTGGATATGGTGCGATCTATGATGTATCTTACCGATTTACGATTATCGCTTTGGGGTTATGCATTAGAGACAGTTGCATTCACTTTAAATAGGGCACCATCGAAATCCGTTGAGACGACCCCTTATGAATTGTGGTTTGGCAAGAAACCAAAGTTGTCGTTTCTTAAATTTTGGGGCTCCAATGCTTATGTGAAAAAGTTTCAACCTGATAAACTCGAACCCAAATCGGAGAAGCGCGTCTTCATAGAATAACCAAAGGTAACTATTGGGTACACCTTCTATCATAGATCTGAAGGCAAGTTATTCGTTGCTAAGATGGATCCTTTCTGGAGAAGGAATTTCTCTCGAAAGAAGTGAGTGGGAGGAAAGTAGAACTTGATGAGGTAACTGTACCTGCTTCCTTATTGGAAAGTAGTCTGTCACAAGAACCGGTTCCTGTAACAACTACACCAATTAGTGAGGAAGCTAATGATATTGATCATGAAACTTCAGATCAAGTTTCTACTGAACCTCGTAGGTCTACCAGAGTAAGATCCGCACCAGAGTGGTGCGGTAATCCTATTCTGGAAGTCATGTTACTCGACCATGATGAACGTACAAACTATGAGGAAGCGATGATGAGCCCAGATTCCGCGAAATGGCTGGAGGCCATGAAATCTGAGATAGGATCCATGTATGAGAACAAAGTGTGGACTTTGGTGGACTTGCCCGATGATTAGCAATCCATAGAAAATAAATGGATCTTCAAGAAGAAGACGGACGTTGATAGCAGTGTTACTATCTACAAAGCTCGAATTGTAGCAAAAAGTTTTTCAACAAGTTCAAGGTGTTGAATACAATGAGATTTTTTCTCACTCGTATTGATCCTTAAAAGTATGTCTGAATCATGTTAGCAATTGCCGCATTTTATGATTATGAAATATGGCAGATGGATGTCAAAACTGCATTCCTGAACGGGTTTCTGGAAGAAGAGTTGTATATGATGCAGCCATAAGGTTTTGTCGATCCAAAGGGAGCAAAGAAAGTGTGCAAGCTCCAGCGATCCATTTATGGACTGGTGCAAGCCTCTCGGAGTTGCAATAAACGCTTTGATAGTGTGATCAAAGCATTTGGTTTTGTACAGACTTTTGGAGAAGCATGTATTTACAAGAAAGTGAGTGGGAGCACTACAGCATTTCTGATAAGTATATATGAATGACATATTGTTGATCGGAAATAATGTAGAATTATTCTGCAAAGCATAAAGGAGTGTTTGAAAGGAGTTTTTCAAAGAAAGACCTCGGTGAAGCTGCTTACACATTGAGCATCAAGATCTATATAGATAGATCAAGACGCTTGATAACTTTTTTCAATGAGTACATACCTTGATAAATTTTTGAAATAGTTCAATATGGAACAATCAAAGAAGGAGTTCTTGCCTGTGTTGCGAGGTGTGAAGTTGAGTAAGACTCAAGACCCGACAATGGCAGAAAATAGAAAGAGAATGAAAAGTCATTCCCTATGCCTCAGTCATAGGTTCTATAAAGTATGCTATGTTGTGAACCAGACATATTGTATACCTTGCTCTAAGTTTGGCAAAGGAATACAATTTTGATCTAATAGTAGATCACTGGATAGGGGTCAAGAAAATCCTTAATGAGGACTAAGGAGATGTTTCTCGATTATGGAGGTGATAAAAGAGTTTGTTGTAAAAGTTACATTGGTGCAAACTTTTACACTGATCCAGATGGCTCTAACTCTGAATCTGGATGCATATTGAAAGTGGGAGCAATTAGCTAAGAGTAGCTCCATTTAGAGCATTGAAGACATAGAATATTTGCAAAATACATACGACTTTGTATGTGACAGACCCATTGACTAAATTTCTCTCACGAACAAAACATGATCATACCTTTGTACTCTTTGGGTGTTAATCACATAGCGATGTGAGCTAGATTATTAACTCTAGTAAACCCTTTGGGTGTTGGTCACATGACGATGTGAACTATGGGTGTTAATCACATACATATGTGAATATTGGTGTTAAATCACATGGTGATGTGAACTAGATTATTGACTCTAGTGCAAGTGGGAGACTGAAGGAAATATGCCCTAGAGGCAATAATAAAGTTATTATTTATTTCCTCATATCATGATAAATGTTTATTATTTATGCTAGAATTGTATTAACCGGAAACATGATACATGTGTGAATACATTGACAAACACAATGTCACTAGTATGCCTCTACTTGACTAGCTCATTAATCAAAGATGGTTATGTTTCCTAACCATAGACATGTGTTGTCATTTGATTAACGGGATCACATCATTAGGAGAATCATGTGATTGACTTGACCCATTCCGTTAGCCTAGAACTTGATCGTTTAGTATGTTGCTATTGCTTTCTTCATGACTTATACAAAGTTCCTACAACTATGAGATTATGCAACTCCCGTTTACCGGAGGAACACTTTGTGTGCTACCAAACGTCACAACATAACTGGGTGAATATAAAGGAGCTCTACAGGTGTCTCCGAAGGTACATGTTGAGTTGGCGTATTTCGAGATTAGGATTTGTTTTTTCGATTGTCGGAGAGGTATCTCTGGGCCCTCTCGGTAATGCACATCACTATAAGCCTTGCAAGCAATGTAGCTAATGAGTTAGTTACGGAATGATGCATTACATAACGAGTAAAGAGACTTGCCGGTAACGAGATTGAACTAGTCACTAGTAGAAAAACACCTATTATACCCGGTTCGTAAGCGCCTTTAGTCCCGGTTCATGAACCGGGACTAATGGGTCATTACTAATACCTGCACCCATTAGTCCCGGTTCAAACACGAACCGGGACAGATGGTCCTCCACGTGGCCGGTGCGCCGAGCCCAGGCAGGGGGGCCTTTGGACCCGGTTGGTGGCACCAACCAGGACCAAAAGGCATCCATGCGTTAGCATTCCAGTGGCTGGTGTTTTTTTTGAAAGGGGGGCTGGGGGTTTTGGGGGGTTAATTTAGCTGTTTCATATATTGTGTTAGCTAGCTAATTAATAGAGAGAAGTGTCCTCTCTTATGTCCGTGCTTGGTCGACGCTACGTACTATATACATATAGCCCTCAACACGCTAGCTAGTAAGAAAATGAAGGGAACCATTGAGTACAGAAGTTCGTCATGCATACCGAGAGAAATGATCGATCGACCTCTCCTTCTCCGAGAGATTGGTCGAACAACAAGTTTTCGTATCATGTATCCGACGCTACTGGCTACATACATGGACAATATGTAAGATCTCTCAATTACAGTCCCCTAGCAAGTGAAATCAACTTCCACATGGTATTCTCCGGCTTTGTTGATGACGTGGTCAAGAAAGAATCCCGCCAATTCCTCTTGAATTGCTTTCATGCGATCTAGTTCTAAGAGTTCATTCCACATCTGCCACATCTAATTTGAATAAGGGTTTAATTAATACATATAAATGAATGAAACTCAACAGAAATGATGGTGTAATAAAATGAAATTGTGAATATTATTGCTTACGCACTTCATATTGTCTTTGAGAGTAGCCCCGCTTGTTTTTCAAAGTCGCGGTGTGGATGAACTCGCACACGTAGTATCCACAGAAATCATTCCCTTGTTCCTGCCACACGCACTTTACGAGAAATAGAGGTCAATCAAACTGATAATGAAGCATTATAAATGGCATTGATGAAAGTATAGCTATAGAATCAACGGGAGATGCGCGCAACTAGCTAGCCAGTAGTACTTACTTTTGGGTATGTATATCGCAGCTCCTTCGGCAGTCCCGGAGCTTTAGCGGTGAACTATTTCCAAACCCTGCAAGACAAAGAAAATAATTATTATTACTTGAGATATCAGGAAATGAACAAAAAGTTGTCGATATGGTGTGATAATCATCGATTGAACTTACTTGCTGAGCATTTCAGTCATGTTCACATAGGTTTTGGGATCTTTCCGTCTCGAGTCTAAGACGGTTACTAGTCCACGCTCAAGCTTAATCTCCAGAAGAATATAGTGGTACCTGCGCACGCATGCATAACTCCTCAATTACATTACTATAACCTCGCTCGAGTAATAAGGGAAACTGAATATGCACACGACAGTAACACTCACTTGCCGTTGTAAGGAAAGAGTATGGTATCTTTGTTTTAATTTTTGATCAACGACTGTAGCAAGTTGTCCTCGGCCTGTTTAACGTGCTTTTCAACCAGAAATACATCTATGATATTTGTGTTAATGAACCCAATATCGTAAGTTTCTTGTTTTTTGCACTCGATGATCTTCAATCTGCATAATATATTGAGGATAATTAATTAGAAATACATGCAATGAAAGAGCCGAGCTATATATAGAAATTTAATGACAGAAATAGTACTTACAGGCAGTAGCAAAAGACCGTTATTTTATCAAGGGCCTTTTGATTGAAGAACTCAAAGAACTCCTCAAATGGAACAGGCAATAGATCATTTCGAACGAGCTCGTGCTCCTCTTTAATTCTCAGATACAAAGTATTCGTCCCCCCAGACTCTCTGCAGGTTTTCATGTACCAAGTATGGAATCTTCGCATCATCGTTGTTAGAGAATTTTCATCTTTGTCGAGAGGCTTCCCGTACTCGCATATGTGTTCCTCCACCTCCATGAAATCAGGAAGTGCATTGTCAGGCAGGTAATCTTGTAGATTGCCATAACAGGCCACCATCCCAGGAACATTAGCGACGATGTTGCCGCTAGACACATTGAGCGGGGGGCACGATTGGTTTGCTTGTTCGCCGAGCTGGTCAATTTTTTTCATAGCTGCTCGTTCTCTTGCTCTTTGATGTCTGACAATACTTCCCGACCGCTCCGCTTGGAGATATGTCTGTTCAGTAATGCGCTCATAGTTGGTTCTCGGCGGAGACTTTGTCGGTTTCCTCAGGGCATCGAGAGTGCGCTTTGCTTTCACTGGATCTACCTTCTCCTCCGGAGGTGGATGTCTCTTTGCTTTCACCCCTTCAAAGAACTCCTTCACGTGGGTCCGCACGATCGTATTGTTTTCCTCCTCGGTCCTCTCGTACGGTAACTTCTCTAGAGGCTTGAGAGGTGGACCGTATCTGTATTGCCTCCCGCCTCTGGTTGTGCTACTAGACGCCGGAGCAGACAGAGTGGCTGCGGCATCTGTCTTCTTTCGTGCTTGCTTACGAGACGGAGGAGAAGGACTACGACGCGCCAAAGCAGCCGGGGCGGCGGTGGGTCTCTTCCGCCCTTGCTGGCGAGGCGGGTCTCTTCCGCCCTTGTACATATACCAAAACAATAGAAGCATCAATTAACTAGTCAGCATGGGCTTAACTAATATATATATATATATATATACCTGGCCGGACTCGGTTCGGTCACTGCAGTAGTCAGCACAGTCTCCTTCTTGTACCTCCATTGTGTCATCGGAGCCATCATGAACATAGTCCTCTTCTTGTACCGGCATTAATGGGCCGAAGCCATCATGAACATAGCCCTCTTCTTCACCCAGTCCTTCCAGCTGACCATCGGCGTCGAGGAGAAATGACGCAACTTCATCACTTCCATTTGCGATTATGTCCCCCAACATCGCTTGTGTTTCTTCGTCTCGGGATTGCTCTATAGTTTCTGCAAATATTTACAACATTTCAATTATTATTCAAACATGGTACAGATGGATATATATATATATATATATTAGTGGCAAACGTAGAACTAGCTAGTTAATCACAATAAGGAATCATGTTAGTGGCCTCGATGCTGCTTCTCTAGGGTTTGGGGTCGCCTCGACACAACGCTTCAAGGGTTTGGGGTGGCCTCGACGACAACGCTCTTTTAACATGGTAAATTTGGGTGGCCTCGAGAGAGTTAATTTGTCGGGTAGGGGCGCGGTGGGAGGGGGTAGGAGACCAACATTGTTTTCTCTCTAGGGTTTGGGTTTGGGTATCGACAACGACGCGGCAAGGACGAGAAAGGAAAATAATTAAGGAAAAGGAAGAAAAGAGGAAGAAGGAAGAAGGAAGAAGAAGAAGAAAAAAAAGAAGAAAAAAGGAGGAGAAGAAGAAAGGAATAGAGGAGAAGAAGAAAAAATAGAATTGTTTTTTCTATTTTTTCTTCTTCTCCTCTATTTCTTTCTTCTTCTCCTCTTCTTTTTCTTCTTTTTTCCTCTTCTTATTTATTTCTCCTCTTCTTCCTCTCCTATTCTTCCTCTTCTTATTTTCCTTTTTCCTCTCATTCTTTTTCTTCTTGTTCTTCCTTCTTCCTTCTTCCTCTTTTCTTCCTTTTCCTTGTTTTACTTTGTCCTCTACACTAACCTAAAATGCACTAACCTGAAATCGATATCTACTAACAACCTAAATAAAAAATTAATACATATATGAAAAAACATATCTAAACAAAAAAATGCTATGAACATTATATTCATACATACATATATAGACACATCCATTCATCATATATATAGCTAGCACATACATATATACATTATATATATGAAAAAAAATGCAATGAACAAAAAAATACACTTATGAAAAAAAATACTATGACCATGTACACATATATACACATACAAACACATATACACAAAAAATACAAAAAAATTGCTATGGAAATTGCAGGGGCAGGAGGGTCGCCGGAGCAGGCTGTACTCATAGGGGGCGGCGACGACACCTCAGGCGAGCAGCCTGACGACATCGGTGGCGGCGGCGACAGCAAGGTGGAGCAGGGGCGTTCGGCGGCGACGGCGACGAGGAGGAGCAGGGGGCGTCGGGGGAGAAGTGGGTGATTTGGCCGGAAACTGCTAAGTGCTGCTTATATAGCAAAGCCTTTAGTCCCGGTTGGTGGCACCAACCGGGACTAATGCACCCTTTAGTCCCGGTTGGTGCCACCAACCGGGACCAAAGGCCTCTTTTTCGGCAGCCCAAAGGGCGGGAACCGGCGGCCTTTGCTACCGGTTGGTGCCACCAACTGGGACCAATGCCTCCCCCTTTAGTCCCGGTTGGTGCCACCAACCGGGACCAAAGGGCCCTGTGCTGCCCACATCGGGGCCAAAGTTTAGTCCCAGCTCGCTAGTTGAGAGGTTTGCGCAGTGGTTTATAAGCCCCACTGCCGCACCCCTCTCGAGCTCCTCTCCACCGCAGGCTTTCGGGCCTACTTGCTATTGCTTTGCCTGATGGGCCTTCTGGGCCTACTGCGGGCGTGAATCCTGGCCCATACTTGGGTTTCTAGTCGGATTCAGGCCGTGGGGGCCCAGTAGGAGGCATTTTTTTTGTTTTTTTTGTTTTCTTTACTTATTGTTGCTATTTTTAGTTTTTTCCATTTTTTTGTTTTGTTTTCTGCATTATTTATTTTCTATTGTTTTTCGCTTTATTTTTTAATTCTTTTTGCTTTTAGTTTTAGAAAAATTATAAACTTTCTGTTAGTGCCATTAGTTTTCAAATTTGAAAACACTTTTTTTCTTTTTTTGTTTTCTTTCTTGCTTTATTTATTTTATTTTTTTTCTACTAACAAAATACTTATTGTTGCTATTTTTAATTATTTTCCAGTTTTTTTGTTTTGTTTTCTGCATTATTTATTTTATTTTGTTTTTTGCTCTATTTTTTAATTCTTTTTTCTTTTCGTTTTAGAAAAATTATAAACTTTCTGTTAGTGACATTAGTTTTCAAATTTGAAAACACTTTTTTTGTTATTTTGTTTTCTTTCTTGCGTTATTTATTTTATTTTGTTTCTACTTACAACAAAATACTTATTTTTTGCTATTTTTAATTATTTTCTAGTTTTTTTGTTTTGTTTTTTGCATTATTTATTTTATTTTGTTTTTTGCTCTATTTTTTAATTCTTTTTGCTTTTAGTTTTAGAAAAATTATAAACTTTCTATTAGTGCCATTAGTTTTCAAATTTGAAAACACTTTTTTTGTTTTTTTGTTCTCTTTCTTGCTTTATTTATTTTATTTTGTTTCTACTTACAACAAAATACTTATTGTTGCTATTTTTAATTATTTTCCAGTTTTTTTGTTTTGTTTTCTGCATTATTTATTTTCTTTTGTTTTTGCTTTATTTTTTAATTCTTGTTTATTTTAGTTTGAGAAAAATTATAAACTTTCTGTTAGTGCCATTAGTTTTCAAATTTGAAAACACTTTTTTTGTTTTTTGTGTTTTCTTTCTTGCTTGATTTATTTTATTTTGTTTCTACTTACAACAAAATACTTATTGTTGCTATTTTTAATTATTTTCCATTTTTTTGTTTTGTTTTCTGCATTATTTATTTTGTTTTGTTTTTTGCTCTATTTTTTAATTCTTTTTGCTTTTAGTTTTAGAAAAATTATAAACTTTCTGTTAGTGCCATTAGTTTTCAAATTTGAAAACACTTTTTTTGTTTTTTTGTTTTCTTTCTTGCTTTATTTATTTTATTTTGTTTCTACTTACAACAAAATACTTATTGTTGCTATTTTTAATTATTTTCCAGTTTTTTTGTTTTGTTTTCTGCATCATTTATTTTATTTTGTTTTTTGCTCTATTTTTAATTCGTTTTGCTTTTAGTTTTAGAAAAATTATAAACTTTCTGTTAGTGCCATTAGTTTTCAAATTTGAAAAAACTTTTTTTGTTTTTTTGTTTTCTTTCTTGCTTTATTTATTTTATTTTGTTTCTACTTACAGAAAACATACTTATTGTTGCTATTTTTAATTATTACGAGGGCCGAACCATAAGACATTAAAGCATTTCAAATGAACTCTAAAAAAGTTGAAACTTGGCATGGTATCATAAATTCACCCACATAGCATGTGCTTGTACAAAACGGATAATGATATCATACTCGTCTGTTACAAAGTTGGCATGGTATCATCATAATAGTTGCGGGAGAAAGTCTTCACTTTTTCTTCGTTTGTGTCATTTGCTTATTGCGCCGTAACCATGGATAATCTTCATCATTTATCAGGATGCTGGGGTCACCCTTGACTTTGAAGGGAGGAATTTCTTGAAACTTTTCATAATCTTTAGACATGTCTGTCTTGCCCTCCACTCCCACGATGTCCTTTTTACCTGAAAGAACTATGTGGCGCTTTGGCTCATCGTATGATGTATTCGCTTCCTTATCTTTTCTTATTCTCGGTCTGGTAGACATGTCCTTCACATAGATAACATGTGCCACATCATTCGCTAGGACGAACGGTTCGTCAGTGTACCCAAGATTTTTCAGATCCACTGTTGTCATTCCGTACTGTGGGTCTACCTGTACCCCGCCTCCTGATAGATTGACCCATTTGCACTTAAACAAAGGGACCTTAAAATCATGTCCGTACTCAAGTTCCCATATGTCCACTATGTAACCATAATATGTGTCCTTTCCCCTCTCGGTTGTTGCATCAAAGCGGACACCGCTGTTTTGGTTGGTGCTCTTTTGATCTTGGTCAATCGTGTAAAATGTATTCCCATTTATCTCGTATCCTTTCCAAATCGTAACAGTCGAAGATGGTCCCCTGGACAACAAGTACAACTCATCACAAACAGTGTTGTCACCTCTGAGACGTGCTTCCAACCAACTGCTGAAAGTCCTGATGTGTTCACATGTAATCCAGTCGTCGCACTGCTCTGGGTGTTTGGAGCGCAGACTGTTCTTGTGTTCATCGACATACGGGGTCACCAAGGTAGAGTTCTGTAGAACTCTGTAGTGTGCTTGAGACCAAGAATATCTGTCCCTGCATATTATTGAGTCCCTTCCAAGTGTGCCTTTTCCAGTCAGTCTCCCCTCATACCGCGATTGAGGGAGACCTATCTTATTAAGGCCAGGAATGAAGTCAACACAAAACTCGATGACATCCTCTGTTTGATGGACCAAGGAGATGCTTCCTTCTGGCCTAGCGCGGTTACAGACATATTTCTTTAGGACTCCCATGAACCTCTCAAAGGGGTACATATTGTGTAGAAACACGGGGCCCAGAATGACAATCTCATCAACTAGATGAACTAGGACGTGCGTCATGATATTGAAGAAGGATAGTGGGAACACCAGCTCGAAACTTATATGACATTGCACCACATCACTCCTTAGCCTTGGTATGATTTCTGGATCGATCACCTTCTGAGAGATTGCATTGAGGAATGCACATAGCTTCACAATGGCTAATCGGACATTTTCCGATAGAAGCCCCCTCAATGCAACCGGAAGCAGTTGCGTCATAATCACGTGGCAGTCATGAGACTTTAGGTTCTGAAACTTTTTCTCTGCCATATTTATTATTCCTTTTATATTCGACGAGAAGCCAGTCGGGACCTTCATACTAAGCAGGCATTCAAAGAAGATTTCCTTCTCTTCTTTGGTAAGAGCATAGCTGGCAGGACCTTCATACTGCTTTGGAGGCATGCCATCTTTTTCGTGCAAACGTTGCAGGTCATCCCGTGCCTCAGCTATATCTTTTGTCTTCCCATACACTCCCAAGAAGCCTAGCAGGTTCACGCAAAGGTTCTTCATCACGTGCATCACGTCGATCGAAGAGCGGACCTCTAGGTCTTTCTAGTAGGGTAGGTCCCAAAATATAGATTTCTTCTTCCACATGGGTGCGTGTCCCCCAGCGTCACTCGGAACAGCTAGTCCGCCGGGACCCTTTCCAAAGATACGTGTAAATCATTGACCATAGCAAGTACGTGATCACCGGTACGCATGGCGGGCTTCTTCCGGTGATCTGCCTTGCCTTTGAAATGCTTGCCTTTCTTTCGACATTGATGGTTGGTCGGAAGAAATCGACGATGGCCCAGGTACACATTCTTCTTGCAGCTTGCTAGGTATATACTATCGGTGTCATGTAAACAGTGCGTGCATGCGTGGTATCCCTTGTTTGTCTGTCCTGAAAGGTTGCTGAGAGCGGGCCAATCGTTGATGGTCACGAACAGCAATGCCTTTAGGTAAAATTCCTCCTGTTTGTGCTCATCCCACGTACGTACACCATTTCCATTCCACAACTGTAAAAGTTCTTCAACTAATGGCCTTAGGTACACATCAATGTTGTTGCCGGGTTGCTTAGGGCCTTGGATGAGAACTGGCATCATAATGAACTTCTGCTTCATGCACATCCAAGGAGGAAGGTTATACATACATAGAGTCACGAGCCAGGTGCTGTGATTGCTGCTCTGCTCCCCAAAAGGGTTAATTCCATCCGCACTTAAAGCAAACCATATGTTCCTTGGCTCACTTGCAAACTCATCCCAGTACTTTCTCTCGATTTTTCTCCACTGTGACCCGTCAGCGGGTGCTCTCAACTTCCTGTCTTTCTTACGGTCCTCACTGTGCCATCGCATCAACTTGGCATGCTCTCGGTTTCTGAACAGACGTTTCAACCGTGGTATTATAGGAGCATACCACATCACCTTCGCAGGAACCCTCTTCTGGGTCGTCGTCAACATCACCAGGGTCATCTCGTCTGATCTTATGCCGTAATGCACCGCATACCAGACATGCGTTCAGAACCTTGTACGCACCGCGGTAGAGGATGCAGTCATTAGGGCATGCATGTATCTTATGCACCTCCAATCCTAGAGGGCATACGACCTTCTTTGTTGTGTATGTACTGTCGGGCAATTCGTTATCCTTTGGAAGCTTCTTCTTCAATATTTTCAGTAGCTTCTCAAATCCTTTGTCAGGCACAGCATTCTCTGCCTTCCACTGCAACAATTCCAGTACGGTACCGAGCTTTGTGTTGCCATCTTCGCAATTGGGGTACAACCCTTTTTTGTGGTCCTCTAACATGCGATCGAACTTCAGCTTCTCCTTTTGACTTTCGCATTGCGTCCTTGCATCGACAATGACCCGGCGGAGATCATCATCATCGGGCACATCGTCTGGTTCTTCTTGATCTTCAGGAGCCTCGCCCGTTGCAGCATCATCGTGCACATCGTCTGGTTCCTCTTGATATTCAGTAGCATCACCGTATTCAGGGGGCACATAGTTGTCATCGTACTCTTCTTCTTCGTCGTCTTCCATCGTAACCCCTATTTCTCCATGCCTCGTCCAAACATTATAGCGTGGCATGAAACCCTTGTAAAGCAGGTGGGTGTGGAAGATTTTCCGGTCATAGTAAGACTTCGTATTCCCACATATATGTCATGGACAACACATAAAACCATTCTGCTTGTTTGCCTCAGCCACTTCAAGAAAATCATGCACGCCCTTAACGTACTCGGAGGTGTGTCTTGAACCGTACATCCATTGCCGGTTCATATGCGTGCATTATATATAATTAAGTGTGTCAAAAATCATTACAGAACATCATGAATAGATAATTAAGTGACCAAATTAATAGAAGTTCGTCATCACATTAAAACCAAAGTACATACATAGTTCTCTTCAAACAACATAAAGCTCTACAGAGCATCTAAATTAATTAAACCATACACTGAAACTATGTAAAACATTTCAATGCGAAAACAAATGCGATCATAATCGCAACCAATGTAACAACTGATCCAACGGCATAATGATACCAAGCCTCGGTATGAATGGCATATTTTCTAATCTTTCTAATCTTCAAGTGCATTACATCCATCTTAATCTTGTGATCATCGACGACATCCGCAACATGCAACTCCAATATCATCTTCTCCTCCTCAATTTTTCTAATTTTTTCCTTCAACAAATTGTTTTCTTCTTCAACTAAATTTAACCTCTCAACAACAGGGTCGGTTGGAATTTCCGGTTCAACAACCTCCTAGATAAATAAAATCTATGTCACATTGGTCGGCATAATTTTTATAAACAATAAATGAACCAATAGTTATGAAAAGATAATATATACCACATCTGAATCATAGACAGGACGAGGGCCGACGGTGGTGGATACCAAAACCATCGCACTATATAAGATGCAATAATAAAAGTAAGAAAATTATACAAGTATCTATATAAACATACAAGTAAGAAATTTTTTTTCCTTTCAAAAAGAAGATAAGAACAAGACGCTCACCACGGTGGTGCCGGCGACGAGATCGGCGCGGGCGATCGACGGTGGTGAAGACGGGGACGGGACCTGACGGACCGCTAAACCTAGACAAATATTGAGGAAAATGGAGCTTGGAGGTCAAGCTTGGAGTGGAGAAAGCTTAAGTAGTGTGGCTCGGGCATTCCGTCGAACACCTCGTGTGCATAGGAGGTGAGCTAGAGCACCACAAAGGTCTCCCCTCACCGGCGATGAAAAACAGAGCAGTGGGAGTGCTCTGCCCGCGGGCGAGGGGTATATATAGGCATATCATTGGTCCCGGTTGGTGGCATGAACCGGGACTAAAGGTCAGCCTTTGGTCCCTTTTCAAGCCACCAACCAGGACCAAAGGGGGTGGGCCAGGAGCGAGGCCCATTGGTCCCGGTTAGTCCCACCAACCGGGACCAATAGTTCCAGCCGAACCGGGACCAATGGCCCACGTGGCCCGGCCGGCCCCCGTGGCTCACGAACCGGGTCCAGTGCCCCCATTGTTCCTGGTTCTGGATTGAACCGGGACTAATGGGCAGGCCCGGCCTGGACCATTGCCCCCTTTTCTACTAGTGAGTTATTGTGTACCGACGATCGAATCTCGGGCAAGTAACATACCGATGACAAAGGGAACAACGTATGTTGTTATGCGGTTTGACCGATAAAGATCTTCGTAGAATATGTAGGAGCCAATATGAGCATCCAGGTTCCGCTATTGGTTATTGACCAGAAACAGTTCTAGGTCATGTCTACATGGTTCTCGAACCCGTAGGGTCCGCACGCTTAACGTTACGATGACAGTTTTATTATGAGTTTATAAGTTTTGATGTACTGAAGGTTGTTCGGAGTCCCGGATGTGATCATGGACATGACGAGGAGTCTCGAAATGGTCGAGACATAAAGATCGATATATTGGAAGCCTACATTTGGATATTGGAATCGTTCTGGGTGAAATCAGGATTTTACCGGAGTACCGGGGGGGTTACCGGAACCCCCCCCGGGGGGGGGGTTATTGGGCCTACATGGGCCCTAAGGGAGAAGAGGAGAGGAGGCAAGAGGTGGGTTGCGCCCCCTCACCTCCCTAGTCCGAATAGGACAAGGAGAGGGGGGCGGCGCCCCCCCCCCCTTTTCATCCCCTCTTCCTCCTCCTTCCCCCGTTCTCCTTCTCCAACTAGGAAATAAGGGAGTCCTACTCCCGGTGGGAATAGGACTCCCCTTGGCGTGCCTCCCTTGCCCGGCCGCCCCCTCCCCCTTGGCTCGTTTATATACGGGGGCAGGGGGGCACCTCTAGACACACAAGTTGATCTTCGTGATCGTTCCTTACCGTGTGCGGTGCCCCCTACCAATTTCACCGGTATATTGCGGTCTTAGGGAAGCCCTCGTTGGTAAACGCATGCATTTCACCATACCTATCTGGTGGACGGAACTCAACGACACCCTCTTACCCGGGATGAGGGGAACGTGTGTTGACAAGAGGTGCCAACGTCGTCTGTTGATCCCGGTGTGAAGACGAGGATACAGAAGCTTGTCATAACGCTTCCCTAGCTACGAGTGTACGTGGACAACACTCCAGCGTTGTATGACATATATGATCTTGCATGTGGAGGTGAAATTACTATGTTAACAGACTGTGATATAGCAAACCCTAGCAAAATGAACGCTAAGCCTCAGCGGTAAGCATATATGGTATTGCGGCAAGCGTGTGCGAGAGTGCAAACCCTAGCGAACAAGCACTGAGGGCTCCCGCCTTATATATATACTATACTAATATAGTACGGACTAAGCTCTGGTGTCTTCACTCCATCTGCTTTTGGTTGTATGACAGGTGAGCCAGCCACATTTTGGGCCCACCTGTCATAAACCCAAAGGCAGGTGCACTAAGTCAATGAAGCTGCGTCCATATAGTACTCTTGTGTGTATACGAATAATATATAGTGGAGTGGTTTTCTTATTCTCTCCATAACAATCATTTTAAATTGTGTAAGTACGAAATGAAACTCTTTATTTAATGTACAGACGGAGTACTACTTCCGATGAACTAATGATCCACGCCCACGCGTCCTGGTCGCACTTCCGGTCCTTCACGTGTGTACACTACCCTCCCTTAAGTGAACAACCACACATGCGCCAAATTATCGGAAACGTGTGAGAGTGTGTACAAATAAAGAATTTTAATTTCAATTATTGGAAAGGTTTGAGAGTATTACAAAGTTTGACTTCAGTCAAATCTAACATGAAGGGCTACTACGTCCATCCGGGTTTTTAGTCCACACAATTTTTTAAATCAAAGTTAATACCTGGACAAATAAAATTACAGGGGAGCTGGAGACAAAGTTGTGAGAAGGCTTAGAAAGCAATACAAAACTTATGCTCTTAGTACCAACGTCGATCCTTCTTCGAGGAAACATTTGATTCATAGCCAATTGTGTGATAAAATTGCACCAACGTGAAAGACGACTGCATCTCCAACGCAACCAAGGTGAATTGACGAAGGATATCATCTTTGTGCGTAACAAGCAAAGAGCACTGATGGAAGAAAGCTTGTTTTTCATTGAAAATCGATCAGCTTCACCAGCCGACGCAACCATGAGGCGCGACCATGAGCATCAATAGGTCATCGTGGTGATGCATCATCCATTTGGCATCAAGTTTGGGTGAGGCACCTATGAAGTTCGACAAATCCTCACTGTGGTTTGTTTCTTCTCAGTAATCAAGCTCGAGGAAGGAAGAACCACATGGTAGAGGACAGTGAGGCGGAACAACAATGGCCATCCAATTTTGTGCAGTTCCACTAAAATTGAGGAAGACATGCCCGGGTATGGAGACACGCATCGATGTTTCCAAAAATATAAAAAAGGGTTAATGAAAAGTACACCAACAAACAGAAGCATCATAATTATATCTTGATGGGAACTAAACTAGGATACCCGAGAAAAAAAGCATTTCTTCATTTAACCAGTGATAGTACTACCACCATATGGACAATGACCGCACAACCACCATGTACTTTTTGTCGAAACAACATGTATACCTCCACCGAGGCATAAATCAGGACAACTTTTCGAGTGGCATTTCCTCTAGTACTAGTAAGTGATGTTGGACCAGCTGATGAACCCTAGCAACTATGCTTGGGGAGCTGGGGAGTAGTCGCATAGAAGAAAACCCGCACGCAGCGACCTGGGGAGCTGGACCAGTACAAGAAGTTATACCTCAGGTGGGCGAGATGTCGTTTAGGCGGGCGGGCGGGATCTGCCCACACGAGGGCAGTGAACAAGGGCGCAGAGGATCTTCGTCCGCGCCAGCGCCGGCTCCGAGAGGACGGTGCGCATCGGCTCCCCCATCGCCGACGGCGACAATGTCAATGCTGCACCTCCTCACCTCCCGCAGCGGACGGGATTCAGCCGGATCTTTGACCATCGGTGAGGAGAGAGATAGACTGGACACTATCATCTTGTTTTGATATGGAGAGGGTGAGAGAGCGAGACGCGAGAAACTCTATCAAACAAGAGGCTATAATGGAGTAAAAAAATCTCTCCATAGTAATGGTTTTAAATAGAATACGTGCGTTCCCGGAAAAAAGAAACGAAAACTGGCGGATAATTTTTTAAGGTTCTGTCTAGGACACATCTAGATGTGACATAGTTATGTCACATCTAAGTTGATGTCCACTCTGTTTGTGGTCTATTTTTTGTCCTAGTTTTTTTTGTTTCTTGTTGCTACATTATATACTTGTGGGAGCTTAGATGTGATATCCTTAAATAACATCTAGATGTGAATTGGACAAACTGATTTTCTAACGTACCAAGAAAGAAAACTCGATCAAAAACACGCCCCCGCTTCCAGGTCGCGAGAGTCGTCGCGCACACACACATAGACATAGACATGCATATCCGTGTTTACGTAAAATTCCATTTCCATCTCCATCTCCAATCATATTTGTCCAACTGGCACATTATTTACGTTGTTAATTATATACGCAGCAATATTAACGTACAACATCTCTTGTTTGCGCACGTCCGGACCGCTGCCACGGCCGGTCCTGACCAACCCGAACCCTCTTCATCACCCGCGCGTGCTTCCCGCCCGAAACGGTCAGTGCCGCATTCATGCCCGGCCAGAGCGGACGCGACCTCTCACTGGCGCCGGCATTGAAGCGGCGCGCCGGCCGAGAGAGCGTCGCCCGCGCCGCTTCCGGGTGCACGCGGCTGCTCCGCGTTCAAAGGTCGCAATAGCCGGCTACAACATGCATGTAAAAAGTTTTTGGGAGTCCGTGCTACAGCTAGCTGTCCTCCCCCAACTCGTCAATCTCTTCCAGTAGTGCTAGTAGTACTCCATGGCGCGATCCATCGACAAGCAGGCGGGAAAGTTATCGTATACTCGGTTTGCGGTGAGTGGCATGCCGAGCGACCGTGTGGGGTCGAGCCGTGGAGGAGGGTGAGACACGAACACGACAGACGTGATTTAAACGTTGGTTTTGCTCGATGGCGCGATCCAACGAAACGAAACGTTGGTTTCTCTCCGTTTCCATTTTTTCTCCGGAAAAACGGAAACTTTCCACTCCATTTTCATTCCTATTCCAAGGTTGCCCCGTTACAACATTCCATCAAATACAAAGGAAAACTAACACGCATGCTGATGCATCTCAATGATTCACAGATCATAGCCAATATTTACTTCACAACTAAAGAAAAAAGTTGTGAGAGCGTGTACGAAAGAAAAACTGCTGATGGGGTCACTACGACTTAAACCCTAAACCCTAAACATGATTTAATTCCCTGGCCAGGTAGAACCTGTCGAAGGAAAGACGGCTGGCACCCTCGGATCATACGATGCTTTTGTGCAGTTCCACTAAAATCGACCTGAGCATCCCTGATGGCAAAGATATTGAAGAAGTGTGATTAGAATAATAGTACTGGCACTAGTTCATGAGACATAAACTCATCACAAGTAGAAGCCGGTAGAAGTAGAGAAAGATCGACATGGAGATGGAGCTACGGCAGTGGAGCAAGCCGGCTCCAAAAGGAAGATGGACTACCTGGGACGTCGGGCTGTAGCTAGAAGGGCGGTTGGGACGCGGCATCGGCCCAAACCGCGGTGACCCCCGATTGGGACGCACCGACTGTGGGTTTTCT
This sequence comes from Triticum aestivum, assembly GCF_018294505.1. Lineage (NCBI taxonomy): Eukaryota > Viridiplantae > Streptophyta > Magnoliopsida > Poales > Poaceae > Triticum > Triticum aestivum. Next base: position 81,173,885 of record NC_057795.1, on the reverse strand, counting down.
CCCTCGCCGATGTCGACCGCGTCTACGCAGAACATTGTTCCCTTCCCCCAGCTGCGGGATCAGGCCCGTCGTTCTATGCTTGTGAAGAGAGCAACCTTAGCAAGCAGGCTTGTAGCTTAGGCTCCTGCTAGTGTATATATAGTGGTTTTCTTTTTCTCTCCATATCAACCATTTTATATTGCGTACGTGTCATTCAAGAGTGAAATGATGGTTGCTTCTTCCGACTAACTTACTGTGTGATTTGACTGCTCCTTAGTGGCCCCTACACGTACTCCCCCTACGTGTATGCAACAGTCACACGTACACATGGACGCAAAAACGCGCGCGACGCCCTAATGCATGCATGTCCGAGCACACGACGGAACACACACGGTCACGCTAAGTGCTCAACCTACACGTGCATGCACACACATACTCAGTCAGGGTGAGCTAGTGACCGTATAAACACCGGAAAATATATATATTGAGCGCAATGAGCGTATTATGAAGTCCACTGACCGTATTTTTACAAATATACAGTGACAGACAGTGTATTTATCTCGTTTGAAATTAATCCATATTAACCGGAGAGGAGGCAGTATGGACTAGCATTACTTGCGCGCGGTGGCTCGCAGGACAAGGAGAAACTTTTGACTAATGCAAGCTCTCCCTCGCTCAGGCGGTGGACGTGCAACAGTTAATTCGGTGTCAGATTGCCAGAAGCATACACTATACTACTAGTGCTACTATTGTTCGACTTCCCGAATAGGCGAACAGCCAAGCGCAAAGTTTACTAATATAGTCTATAAAGGTACGTACTATACTAGTACTAGGAACCGGATGGAGGAGCGTCTGCACTCTTATTATAATTTTAAAATGTGATAAAGCAATCTTCAACACATTTGGTTCTCTTCGAGGGTTCTCGCATGTGATAATGGAAGTTGATTGCATGGAACACTCGCCACAATTCTCGCTTAATTCTGGCTCATATCCTGTTACAAATAGTAGCGCTCGGTAATATTTCCTCTTTTTTTGTTATTCAGCATGTAAACAGGTCAGCAAACCTTGCGGCGCATCTTCGTGCGAACCGTGCTTGCTGCACTTTGAATGTGGCCGAGAGCTGGCTTGATGAAACACCTCGCTTCCTACTTCTTTTTTGCGGGGTACCTCGCTTCCTAGTGACCAGTGTCTTGGCTGATCGTCCTAAGAATGCTTATATATGAATAAAGCTCTCTCATTTACCCGCAAAAAGGATTGAGCCATATTAACCGGAAAGGAGGGAGTATGGACTAGCACTACTTTTTGGTGTGTCCCGTCAACTCGCAGAACGAGGAGAAGCTTGCAGGACAAGGTGAAGCTCGCTTACGCCTTTTGACTAATGCAACCTACCCTCGGTGGACATGCATCAGTCCATTCGGTGTCAGATTGTCAGAGGCATACACTGTAGTACCCAACATGCGGAGTACCATCATTGTTCGACTTCACGAAGAGGCGAAGAGCCAAGCGCAGTAGTACGAGTAGTACTACTACTAGAACCGCATGGTGGAGCGTTTGTACTCTTATTTCTTTTTATCTCTGATAAAGTACACGTTTATTCCGGAGAAGGGCGGAAAACGGCAGCCCAACATGTAATGAATGATATCGATCAACCAACCATGCTCGAATATATCTTGGCCTCCATGCGAACCCGTCTGTGTGTTCTCGCTCCTCGTCTCTCTCAAGGAACGGCGGGTTGGCTCTTTGCCGTCAATTGAGATCGGTTTGCTCACACTCCTGTCCCACATGTCAGTGATATGCCAAGAGGAGGTGCGTTGACCGACTGGCCATACGCGTACTTGGTTTTGAACCTTCATACTACTCCTCCCTCCGTCACAGTTTACAGGGCGCGCTTCATTATGATGCATTTCTCTCAATGCATTTCCACCACCAGAGAGACTTTAGACGCGTTTGGTTTAATGCTCAATTAATTAGGGCGTGGTAACCGCAATCAAGTCCACAATTTTCTCTCCATGTAACTACGGAGTGGAGTAAGTGCATGCATGTGTGTACCCGGGGTGGAAGCACTGCATGCATGTGTGTACGCATTATTCCCTCTACTAGTAATAGACGCCGTGCTATAACTACCAATGCTATTTTTCAGGCCGATCGCTAGTCGCCTTGGTCCCACAGATCTTTTTTCTTTTTTCTGAAGCGCGCTGTATAAACAGTGACGGATGGAGTAGTATGAGCGGATTCAAAGAAGAGCGTATTGATGGTTGCTTCTTCAGAGCAACTTACAGTGGGAAAGGTGGGGCTTACGATTTGACTGCTCATTACTCACTATTAATGCGGCGCAACGACCGGGCTGAGTCTCCCATGCGGTTGTGCACTACCCCCTCGGTTCTTAAATATACTCCGGAGTATATTTGTCTTTCTAGAGATTTCAACGAGTGACTACTCAAATATTTGTCTTTTTAGAGATTTCAAATGGACTGGCACATACGGATGTATATACATATTTTAGAGTGTAGATTCTCTCATTTTGCTCCGTATGTAGTCACTTGTTGAAATCTCTAGAAAGACGAATAGAATATTTAGGAACGGAGGGAGTACACATACGAAGCAAAATGAGTGAATCTACACTCTAAAATATGCCCGTTTGAAATTTGTAAAAAGACAAATATTTAGGAACGAAGGAGTATAATTTTGTGCATGGCACATGGACCCGGATGATGAAGAGGCTTCTGGCAATGCTATCAAGCTTCCATCATTTGTTTACATAATTGACGTACTATACAAATAATTTTCCAGCGAGACATGAAATTGTACAATGGTGTGAGCTTTCAGCTTCTGTTTCGCGTGTCTTGCCATCGATGCTCTTTCGGAAACAATAAAAAACTAACTTCCTTGCTAATGCATGTCAATTATTAGCAGATCAGAGCTAATAATTACATCACAACTGAAGACAGAGTTGTGAGAAGGTGTTAAATTAAAATTGATCCATGCTTTCATTGGCAGCAACGTCCCCCCAGCTCTGTCTAAATCAACAAGGCATGTTGGGAAAAAAGTAGCTGTCTGGAGCATGCAACATTCCGATCATTTTGTGCAGTTCCACTAAAATAGAGCTGAGCGTCCCTGTTCCAAAGATATTAAGTGTGATTACGATAATAGAGGACTGCTGATGAAACAATAAACACATAAATAGAAGCCGGTCACCTTTGCAGTCTCTTTTAAGACTAACTAGTTGGAGAAGATTAGGCTCGGAGTTGGATGAGGAGGATAGAGCAAAACCAATCTCCCTTTGTGCAGTCGCACTGAAATGTAGAGACGTTGCCCATGTGACATTTTAGTACAACTGCACAAAACACTCTTAAGAAAAAAGTGATTTGTGCAGTTCACCAAAAGGTCGCAATAGCAACGAGGTGAAATGGATAGCCCTGTTTGCAAAAAAGAGGTAGAAAGGAAACAATTACTGGCCAATAACAGTTGATGACACATGCGACGACAAAAAAGAAGCATATTCCTTGCCCTAAGGGAAGATAACAACACGGTTGTGTTTGTCTAAAACGGTGTGAGGACGAGAATGCAATATGGAAAGTACGCTGGACGAGCTACGTTTTGGGCAAAGAACTATGGAAGATCCACATGCAGCGACGTGGGAAGACGGGCAGTGGAGCAAGGCCGGAGGGGATACCTGGAGGTCGTCGGGATGTAACTAGGTGAGCGGCGGCGGGCGGAATCTGCGAGCAGGTGGCGTAGGCCCTGCCGCGCCGGAGCTTGGTCAGAGAGAACGGCGTGTACCGCAGATCGGGACGTGCTGCCTCGGCGCCGTCGAACGGAGAAACGATGCACTTCCTCCCTTTCCCCCGGCGGACGGGATGCGGCCGGATCAGTGACCAACGGTGAGAGAGAGAGAGGCCACCGCACTCCCTTTCCCCCGGCGGACGGGATGCGGCCGGATCAGTGACCAACGGTGAGAGAGAGAGAGGCCACCGCAGCCTTGTGTGAGATACTCTGAAGAGCGACAAACCAGGCACGCAAGGCTCCATTGTATATAGTGAGCGGACTACCTTTTTCTCCATAAAAATCGTTTTATATTCTGTGTACGTGCCATTGAGCGCTATAACTTTATTTAAAAATAACGCGGCAACGCGTCAAGTCGAACTTTGTTTCGTGCAGGCGTGGTACACGACCTCCCTAGGTAAACAACCGCTACAGGCGTTCAAATTAGCACGTGGGCTGCCATTTCGTAAAGAAATGAGCTCCACCGTGTACCCGCGCGGGTGTGGCTGGGCACGAAGCGTGAGTACGTGCACGGTGCACCTATTCTCTTCTTGTATACGTACACCACCTACGTGGGGTTGTGTGAGAGAGATACAAACCTAGAGAGATATAGTGTGTGGGTTCTTGAGAGTTTTTTTTGGGGGGGGGGGTCAATCAAAAAATGTAACATATGCAATGTGTGTGAAATAGAGTCCTGGATATAACATATATATAGAGGGGGCGATCCACGAGAAGAGAGTGGAGGTATCACCGGCTTGAGGTGTCCATAGAATCGAAAAGAGGGATGATGTGTGTGTGTGTGCGCGCGCGATCGATAAAGAGTGCCGTCGAATTTGTGTGTGCCCACGTCAAAGATATAGAGTGGCTGGCCTACTGGAACGTGAGAGGGGACATGTGCAGTTTGTCTCTGTGGCATGGATACCTACCTGCAGCGCTCGACTATCGGTGTGTGGTTGGGGGAAGAGGGAGGCCCAATTAACTATAGAGGTACAATGGCTGGTATATGTGTGGAGGAGGAGAGAGGCCTACCTCATGTATTAAGGAGATCGATCTGCCTCATGTATTAAGGGAGGTCGATCGGCATCCATGCATATGTCCATGAGAGGAATAAGGTTGGAAGAGAGACAGAGCTAGAGTGTTGGAGGGGGTGGTAGTGGAGTTGCTTCTAACAAATGGTGGGATAGGCTTGCTAGACAAACGGAGGGCTGCTTGTTGTCTGTCCACGTGCGTGTGAGAGACGGGTCAGGAGGCATCCACGAATGATGAGGAGGGATGATGTGGCTGTGGTAAGCAGACATAAGTACATAGGAAGATCAGTCGCCCTTTGTTAGAGAAAGGAGAGACATAACTTGTGAGGTACGTCGATCGATGGGCGGGGGGGGTAGTTAAAGTCGATCCAGGTATATGTTGGGAGATCGATCAGTATACATGCATGTGTGTGTTAGAAGCAAACGAGGCACGAGGAGAAGGATAGAGATAGAGGGATGCATGTAGGAGGTGGTACGAGAGGCATACTATATCGAGTGGGGAGGAGTGTGCGAGTACGAGAACGATGAAAAGAGTGGTGGGAGTGAGGCATGTACGTTGATAAGAGAAGAGGGGAAGCTTGTGTTTGTGCTAGGCACACTTGGCTAGAGAGTCATATCGATCGATGTGTGCCCTAAAGAAGGAGCTGGGGGGCCTACACACACCGTGGGTGAACGACCTAAAGACGAATTTGCGCGATGGAGCTAGAGAATGCTGAGGGAGGGTGAGAGGGATGCGGGCGTGTGCATGCACAAGAGAAAGTTAGCGCTAGCTACAAAGATAAGAGGGTTGTGTGGGTGTAAAAGACGAATAGAGATCATATATACTTCATTATAAAAGCGAATTCGGATATTTGAAGAATTTATCATAGTGTTTTAAACCGACGTATGTGTGAATATATATAACGGTGATACACATGGTGTGTTTATGAACATGTTATACTACATTTAATATATTTTATCTCTACTCTTATAAAAAACGGAGTTGTTGATGATGGTGTGCCTGCCATCCTGCATTATAGGCCGTCCGATTTATATCTGGCGGATAGCAAGGAAACTATGATGGTTGAAGTTGGCAACAATCATGATTGTAGATTCTTATTGAAATAGAGAAACGAATTCAAATTTAGTTCGAATTGCAGCGGTAGTATAGACATTTGGAATGCACTAAAATGTTGGTATGAGTAGGTTACATGCATTATACAGCAAAGCGAAAAAATTAATCGGACATAACATGGATTCATACTCCCTCCTTCCATCTATATAGGGCGTAATGAGATTTTTAAGACCGCCTTTGACTATTGACAAGATTAATAGTACATGACATGCACAATGTGAAAATTATATCATTGAAAGAACCTTTCACAGACGAAGTTAACGGTGTGCTTTGTGTAAGTTGCATGTCATATATCATTGCTCTAATATTTGGTCAAAGTTAGCATCAAAAAACGCATTAGGCCCTATATAGATGGAAGGAGGGAGTAGCTTTGAATAGCATTTGTATAGTAAAACGGGGCAAGACTCTCTCTTTGTGTGGTGTGAATAGTTTTATTTTTTTCGTTTTCTTTTTGGTTGAGGGAAGTGCGAATTGATTTGGTACGTACAAGTACAATATTACTACACGTTAGGCTTGTCCCTAAAATTCAACCCGCGTCTTGTTATATCCCGAAAATTCAGATATCGTGCTCCCAAAACTGGCGCCTTCACAACCCGCGCCTTGCTATCCCGAAATTACAACGCGCGCGAAAACTCCCTCCAGCTGCCAAATCCCGACACGCGAAATCCCCCTTCTAACCCTGAGCCGAAAGGGCCGCTAGTTCAAATCGGTGGGGGGGTACTTTTGTAACACACCCTACATTTTGGACAAGCGCGTCCCTAAGTCATGCTTCACCCCCTCCCATCGCCCCCTTTTCGCCATTCGAAATCCCAGGCCGCCATAACCTCTCCGCTCCAGCCGCGAAACCCCACCCTCCTCCGTCCGCCACGTCACCGCTGCCCAGCTGGAGCCTCTTCCCTGACGACATCGTCCACCGCAACAGTTCGACGTCCCTCGTCCACCTCCCCGGATGAGGATCCATCGTCCATCTCGCCGTCCCGCCGGTTCAGCCGCCCCATCCTCCACCTCCAAGGAGCTGTTCTGATGATCGCCTCGTCTATCGCGGCTGCTCCATCCCCACAGTGCCGCCTTAACCTGCTCCACCGGAACCGCAGCATCCTCACCAACTCCTCGGACGAAGCTGAGGCCTACTCGGCGCCACCAAAGAGGTTGTACACTCATCGCATCGCACCTTCTCCTTAACTCGACCTCCCGGCGCCGATGGTGCTCCATCCCGCACCCCCATGGAGCGGATACCTTGTAGCCGGCGCCACGGGCGACATCTCCAAGGTGGATCTCCCCAGTGCGAGGCCCCTTCGGCGGCGGCTTCCGTACCAGCCGGATCTGCTGCTGCTGCTCCGGCTCTCGCTTGCTCGCTCACGCTGCTGCTGCTGCTCCGGCTCTCACACGATTGCTCGCTCGCCCAGCTACTGCTGCTACTCTCCCCCTCACCCATGCTGCTGCTCTGCTCCGATTAAGCCACACTTCAGTCAACTGAATCGACTTTTGGGTCAGTCAATTTTCAGGGGTTGGGGGGAGGGGGGCTCGCCGGAGTTAAGGAAGAACCACCCGTAGCGGGGACAGGGGCTCGCCAGAGAGGTACCCCACTATCTATCTTAGGGTTCTGGGTGGGGGGCAGGGGGCCTAGAGGGCTGGCCGGGGCGGCGGTGGCGAGTTGTTTCGGGGCGGCGAGGCGGCGCAGGGGCCGGCGGTTCGGCCGGTGGTGGCAGGCGGCTCAGGGATGTGCAGGTTGAAGATGAAACACATGCCCTCCCTAAACTACATGTCAAGTGTCTCTCTGCTACCATTGTGTTTAGTTTCGACAGTAGCATTCAGATTCCACAGTTAATTTCAGTTTCGACAGTTAAGTTCAGAGTCCACAGTTTTTACCTCATCTGTTGTAGTCAGGTGGTTTTTGGTGATGTTAATTTTACATCCATTTTTCATCATCTATTGGAGATGCTATTAGAATCCCACTTGAGATTGATGATGTCTGTCTTGTGCTGCTTCAGCCTTGACGTCTTACGGCTCCCCGGAGCTGCTCCAATGACAGAACGATCCATCACAACACAACACTGCCCTAGACGCTGTCTACAGATTCCTCAGATCTTCCTCCACACCTCCGACAGCCACCTCTGCCTCAACTGCTTCAGCGACCAACCCAATGATGCTGAGGTCCACACGGCTACGGCAAAGAGGTTGTACACTTGTGGCGTCACTTATTACTATACATTCACGTCGATCCATTAGGGCTATTTTGGTTCAATGGAAAAACGTCGATCCACTGGTTGTTACCATCACTCTAAATTTCTGCATGCTCTCCTTACATAATCTCACCATATGTTTTTCGTATGCATGTCAGATATTGTACACAGTCATGCTGAACATGTAGAGAAAAAGAGAAGAGTTTTGCGCGGCAATACAATGTCATGCAGACATCGCTCCATGGTGGGTTCAATGGCAAACCCTCCCCACCCCTCTCCAGATTGTAATCCAGAGGAAGATATCTGTTCTGAGGCGTATTCAGACGCCGCTGACCACTCCTATTTACCCCCAAGGTGTTTGCTCTACCTTGGCATGATGATGTTAGTCATATCATGCATATGTTGCCTTGCAGTGCCTACTTTTGACATCATATATGTCATCTGCTTAGTTTAGACATGTTCTGTAATGCCACCTGTTTAGTTTCTATATCATATATGGGAATTATGCAGTCTCATGTCTTTTAGCCAGCCATAATATATGTGAAATGTGCAATGCCATCCTGTTTAACCAGGCATCATATATTTGAATGATATCTTGCCCATCCTTTTCTTCATTACATTTCCATTTGTCGACAATGTTTGTACATTAAACTACTCTTCCTGTGAATCAGCCATTTGGGTGGGAGATGGAAAAATCTGGAGTGAAAACAAGGCCTTCAGAGCAGACAGTGCTACCTGTCGAAGCAGATCTCTTGTTGGGTCCCGATAGCTCCTCAGAGATGGATTCAGAGACAGATGACCAGTCCTATTCCCCCACTGAGGTGTATGCTCTAACTTGGCACGGTTATACTGCTCATATCATGCATACGGTGTCTTGCATTGCATAGTTTAGACATCATATACACAATATTCAACACCATGTTCTTAGTTCAGACATCATATCGAATGCCCTCTGTTTAGCATATAAATCACATATGTGAATTAAATGATGCGATCCTGATTACTTAGATAACATGTAGGTGAATTATGTCATGCGATCCTGTTTAGTTATTCATCATATCTTTGAATTATGTTATGCTATGCTATCCAGTTTAGATAGACATCATATATGTGAAATTATGTCATGCTATCCGTTTTAGTTAAACAATATACATGTCAACTATTTCATGCCCTCTTTTTTCCACACTATCTATTGCATCTGTCTCTCATACAATGTCTGTACATTCAACTATGTTTCCTGTTTATCAGCCATTTGAATTGGAGCGGGTGATGCCAGTATCTAGCGGAATAAAAACACGGTCTTCAAATAAAACAGTGCTACCTCTTGGTGGAGATAGCACCCCGGTTGTACATGCACAAGAACCAGCCCTACCACACATAACCCAAACTCTCGCAGATTGTACCCCTACTGCGATGGACAGAGAACCAGCTTCACCCAATCTAACCCCAACCCCAGCCGATAGTAACCCAGTTCCTGTTGACACAGCACCATCTCCACCACAGAGCTCCCAAACAACAGCAGTTAGTAAGGCAGCTCCAGTGCCCAAAGGGCCAGTACTATCACGGCGAACCCCAACTCCACCAGTTAGTACGCCTATTCCTGTGGAGGAAGCACAACCAGCCAGTCGTAGTTTAGCATCTATCGCATTTGATGTTGTTAAATCGTATGTGCGTATCTTCCCATCTTGGAAATATTATACTGAAGATGAAGGAAAATGCCAGTTGCAGGTGTTTGTCCAGGAGTTATGTGTAAGTAATGTTATTCATGGCAATTACTTTGCTTCGTCCCATACATCCTACCTCCATGATGGTTATAATACAGCAAATTTTCCCATTTTTCTCTATAGAGAAGGACCGATTTGGAAACTCAGGATGAGGTAACCTGTGCTAATACCTCTGCTATCTTCAAGAATGCTTGGTGGCAGTATCGGAATTACCTGAAGAAAACGTACTTCACCGGCAAAGAAACTCATCAAATTCCCTTACGTTCTCCTGAGACACATTTACTGGACGATGACTGGGAACGCCTTGTTCTGTACTGGTCCCGAACCAAGAATGTGGTAAGGTCTATGAGCTCATTTTCTATTTTTAAGTATTTTATTCTTGCGTCTTACTGTACTCTGTTCATGTAGAACAAGTGCCTAAACCTGAAGAACAACTGTTCTAATTTAAGATTCCATTGCTATCATAGTTCAAAAAAGCGCTAGGCGTTAATTGTGCGTTTTGCCACCGCCTTGCGCTTTACTGACCAAAGCGCATGCTTATGCGCAGTTATGCACAGATTATGCGTAGTTATGCGCAATGCGTTTTGCCAACGCCTAGAGCCTAGGCGCGCTTAAGCGCTCGCTTAGGCGCGCCTTTTTTAACTATGATTGCTTTGCTCTTGTATCACTGTATTTACTGATACGAACTTATTTTTAAATTGAAGGATCCAATCGAAACTCCAATGGCACAGCAGGTATGTTCACGCATGTTTCTTTAACAGGTTTGCTCTTATCAATAGCTCTGTTGATTTCAATTTCAATTGTGTATACAGTTGACTTTCATATCATGCACATTACTAGCATCACAACAGAGCCAATAGTGTTGTTGTACATGTAGACCCGTGGTACCCATCTGAAATCTTGTTGTGCCGTGTAGTTTCCCACGCTTTGTATTCTTTCACTGCTGCTTTGTCTTGAACTGATATGATTTGAACCGTGTCTCTATTTTGATTTGGCAAGACAATGCAGTGACCATAGGACATAGATATATGTTTGTTTGATGCTTTTATTATGTACTAGTACTTGGCAATAGAAGACTTGGTAGTTTAATCCTGTCCACCTTACTAATGAACTGGTTCACCGAAATGAGTTTCATATACTAGTACATGCTAAACTTGTTATGTGTCTTGTTTCTTTTAGAATGCTGACAGAATATTGGGGAAGAGTGCCTTATTAAGCAATGGTAAAGGAAGTAATGCAGATAAGGTTCAGGATAGTGACACATCCTTGTTGGTCTCCAACAAAGCTGATAAAACAGCTAAGGAAGACTATCTTGAAGACAGCGAGACAACCCCAAAGTCCTGTCTTGGTTTAGTGTTCGAGTTACTGGCCACTACCGCATGCACAAGCTATTCAAACTCACTGTCTGAATCAGTTCGGTTTCTTGAGTCTCAACTACAAGCTGAAAGATATCGATCAGTTGTGCTACGAAAAGAAGCGGAAGGACTGCGGAAGTCCCTGGAGCATTCAGATGCATACTTTCTTGTGCAACAGCAAGCGTTGGAGGATTTTAGAGCCAAACAGGACAAAGCTAATCAGCTTGCTAAGCTTATTGCCAGCATGGTGGATACCCAGGATAACGTTTCTTGAGCTCTTCTGAAGTTGTTTCAGTTATGCTCTTGTTTTGCTGCATGTTTATTTGCACTGGTGGCCAATTTTGATGGCCAAGTGTATGTAATATGCTGCTTTGTTCCCTATATTTGCACTGGTGGCGAACTTTGATGCCCAGTGGATGTAATATGTGTAATAGCGGTAATAGGATAGCCTTAATTGCTTGCTTATTTATTTCCTTCTCGTCTTGTTTAGTTGTTTGCTTGTAGTCACTACAGTTCTTTTTCTGTGTTTTTCTAGTGGCCACAATAGCCTATTTTTGGTAACTAGGCCAAAATAATAATGGCAACACACAGACTGTTGTAACCATGGGCCTCCTGCAGGCCGTATGATCCATGGGCCTTCGTTCGGTCGTAGGACCAGTGGCCTTCTATATGGGCCGTAGGATCCATCGGCCTTCTATGCGGGCCTTAGGGATCAATGGGCCTTCTACGGGCCGTAGGGTCCATGGGCCTTCTACGGGCCATATTATCCATGGGCCTTCTGCGGGCCGTAGGGTCCATGGGCCTTCTATGGGCCGTATTATCCATGGGCCTTCTATGGGGCGTATCATCATTTCGCCAATCATGGGTTGTACTATTCGTGGACCATAACGGGTCGTTAATAGGTCGTATTTGATAACTCTATGAAAACAGCCCAACAGTTTTTTTTGACATGAAAACGGCCCAATGTATTAACGGTCCGCAAACGGGCCGACTGTAACGACGGGCTGAATTTGGCCCACAAGCAGAAAATGACAGTAACAGGCCATATGTAACTGAATGCTGCAAATGAACCCAAGAATCAATGGGCCCTAAGAAGGCCGAAAGATAACTTGGGCTGGAAACGGCCCAATGGAATAATGGGCCGTTAATGGGTATAAAGTGATACACTATTCATTACAGGCCAGTTTCACCACGGGCCGTTAATGGGCCAAGAGTTACAAAGGTCCTCATATGGGCCGAAAGAAGTCATGGGCCACACATGGGCCGGAAGTTAAAACGGGCTGAATCATATTGGATGGCCCAGATGATGCTACTGGGCCTAATTCGGATAGGGCGTAACGGGCCCTGGGTTAGCGGGCTGTAAATGGGCTATATGCGAACAGGCCATTAACAGGCTTTCCCTGGGCCAGCCCGCCACGTTTTGACCAAGTCAAACGGGCCGGCCTTTTCACAGGAATGGGCCTCTATTGGGCCGTGCCACGTGTCGCCGTATCATAGGTGCCTTCGGTCCAATGAGCGGATGACATCTGTCCCAACGGTGAGCCGACACGTGTTTGCTCAAGCCAATGATGATTTTACACATGGAAAATCCCCATTGGTCGGGGTTGTTAATGGTTTATCGGATCCAAATCCTGACCCGATAGCTTAAGGATGTTCCGTTACGGTGGATGCCACGTGTCGGTCACCCTTGACGAAAGCAGTTCTGTGACACGCGATTTATCGTCATGGAACTGGACACTTCCGTGATGATAATTTTGGTAATGTCATGGAACACTTCTACGACAGCACATGTATGCCTATGTTGATTCTGTCATAAATTTTTCATGGATGTACATGAATGACAAAAAACGCGACCTACTGTGACAAACACGTATCATCACGGAAGTGTATTTTTTTGTAGTGGTAATTAGGGGAATCAGCAGCAGTCGGGTTATCAGAGCAACCCGAAGCAGTTAAATGGTGGACAGTATCATGTCTTCACTACTAGTTTGTGCAAGCGCGATCAGAAGCTCCATAAAAGGGCAGTAAACTCTGTTGAGCCGGCAGTGCCCCGTTATCTACGCTGGTCTGAGCAGCCTATTGTCTGGAGTTGGGAGGATCATCCGCCACGGGTTGACAATCCGGGCCACCTAGCTTTGGTGGTTGCACCGCAGGTTGGAGGTTATAAGTTCACCAAGGTACTCATGGACGGAGGGAGGAGTATCAATATCTTGTATTACAAAACCTTCCGGCGTATGGGGTTGACAAATAAGAACCTTAGACCATCAAACACCATTTTTCATGGTGTGGTGCTTGGTAAATCGGCTTACCCGGTTGGTAAGATAGATTTGGAGGTGGTTTTTGGAGATTATCATGATTCAAGATCCGAGATGGTGACCTTTGAAGTGGTCAAGATCAGAAATCCGTACCATGCCTTGTTTGGACGGCCGGTTTATGCTAAATTCATGGCAAGCCCGTGTTATGTTTATGTGCAACTCAAAATGCTGGGTCATAAGGGGACCATCAGGTTCACGGTAGCCGTAAGATTGCACTGGAGTGCGAGGAAGGTGATGCGGCTTATGCTTAATCGGTTTGTGCAACGGAGGAGTTGAAGTTTTCTAAGGACAATGTTGATCCGGCAGATATGACTTCTCTAAAGAAGCCAACTACGGAGCATGATCCGGCTTTGAAGTTTAAATCGGCTGATGAGACTAAATTGGTTGATTTTGTTCCTGGCGATTCATCCAAGCAGTTCAACATCAGCGTCAACTTGGATCCGAAATAGGAAAGCGCGCTCATCGAGTTCATCTGTGAGAACCAGGACATCTTTGCATGGAAACCTTCTAACATGCCAGGTGTATTGAGGGAACTCGTTGAGCACACTCTTAATATTGATCGGAAGTTCAAACCAGTCAAACAGTTTCTTCGCCGTTTTAATGAAGAGAGGCGCAAGGCCATTGGTGAAGAGGTAGCCCGGCTGTTGGCAGCATGGTTTATTGTGGAGGTGTTTCACCCAGAGTGGTTGGCCAATCCGGTGCTGGTACTTAAGAAAAACGGCACTTGGTGTATGTGTGTTGCTTACACAGATTTGAACAAAGCTTGTCCAGCTGATCCCTTTGCCCTCCCTCGTATTGCTCAAATCATTGATGCTACGGCGGGTTGCGAGCGTTTGAGTTTCTTGGATGCTTATTTTTGTTATCATCAGATCAAGATGGCAGTTAAGGACCAGGAGAAGACAACCTTCATCACTCCCTTTGGAGCCTTCTGTTATGTCTCTATGCCCTTTGGGCTCAAGAGTGCCCAAGCAACTTATCAGTGCTGTGTGCAGAATTGTATTCATACTCAGATTGGGCGCAATGTTCATGCTTATGTGGATGATATTGTGGTAAAATCTAGGAAAAAGGAGACATTGATAAATGACCTCAAGGAGACCTTTGATAATGTGCGGGTTTATAAGATGATGCTCAATCCAGACAAGTGCGTCTTCGGTGTTCCGGAAGGCAAGCTCCTAGGGTTTCTGGTATCTAACAGGGGTATTAAGGCTAATCCAGAAAACATTAAAGCTATTACGTCCCTCGCTAAACCAGTGTGTATCAATGATGTTCAACATCTGGCAGGTCGCATTGCGGCTTTGAGCCGGTTTATCAGCAGATTGGGGGAGAAGGCGATCCCCTTGTATCAGATGTTGAAGAGGACAGACAATTCTGTCTGGAATGATGTTGCTGATGTGGCATTTGAGGACTTAAAGAAGCAGTTGGCCGAACCGCCGGTTCTTGCTGCTCCAGTTGATAAGGAGTCGTTGTTGTTATATGTGGCTGCTAATGCCCGGGCTGTCAGTGTAGCTATTGTGGTGGAGCGCAAGGAGGCTGGAAAGGAATACCTGGTTCAAAGTATTATATCAGCGAAGTGCTCATTGAGTCAAAGCAAAAGATATCTGCATTGGCAGAAGCTGGTGTATGGGGTTTTCATGGCAAGTCGGAAACTTAAGCAGTACTTTCAAGGTCACCCCATCACAGTGGTCAGTTCCACTCCTTTGGGGGATATCATCCAGAACAGGGAGACAACTAGCCGAGTTGCTAAGTGGGCTATTGAACTTGGACCACACGGTTTGAAGTATATGCCTCGAACAGCTATCAAATCCCAGGCCCTTGTGGATTTCATCAATGATTGGACAGAGTTGCAGACACCAGAAGACAAACCGGACAGTACATACTGGACTAACCACTTCTATGGGTCTAGGCAATTGGAGGGCTCGGGGGCTGGAGTTGTCCTTACTTCCCCTCGAGGTGATAAAATTCATTATGTTCTTTGCTTAATGTTTCCTTGTACTAACAATGCAGCTGAGTATGAAGCCTTACTCCATGGTCTTCGAGTGGCTAAGGAAATGAATTTAAGCCGAGTACGATGCTTTGGAGACTCAGATCTGGTAGCCTAGCAAGTTTCAGGTACTTGGGATTCCAAGGATCCACTCATCGTGGCTTACCGACGAGAGGTGGATATTGTCGCTGGTCACTTCAAGGGTTATCAAGTGGAGCACATTGATCGGTGCAAAAATGAGGCAGCTGATGCTTTAAGCCGGCTGGGATCTCAGCGTAAACCGGTGCCACCCAACACCTTTCTGGATGTCTTGTAGAACCCGTCAGTTCAGTTGCCTACAGAGGAGGACCTCGCTATTCCTAATCCGAAGGCATAGTTGGTGGCCGCGTTACACATTATTCCGGATTGGACGGTTCCATACTTGGCGTATATTAACCGGGGGAGTTACGAGAAGATGCAGTTTTGGCCAGAAAAATAGTCCGGCGGTCCAAGTCCATAGTTATTCACAACGGCGAGTTACACCGTTGCAGTGTCTCGGGTGTGTTCCAGCGTTGTATTTCTCCTGAAGAAGGCCGTGAGATTTTACGAGAGATCCATGAAGGAGACTGTGGTCATCATGCCGGTTCAAAATCCTTGGTTGCTAAAGCGTTTCATCAGGTTTATATTGGCTGACGGCTCATGTTGATGCTGAAGACTTGGTGAGGCGGTGCGATGGTTGTCAGAAATTCTAACGACGAGCTCATGTTCCGGCTCAGGAGCTACGGATGATTCCCATCACTTGGTCGTTTGCTACTTGGGGGCTTGACATGGTAGGGCCTTTCAAGCGATCCAAAGATAAGAAGACCCACCTGTTTGTGGCGGTTGACAAGCTTACTAAATGGGTTGAAGCGGAGCCAGTAAGCAATTGTGACGCAGCCACGGCGGTTCAATTCATCAAAAAGGTGAACTTCTGTTTTGGTTTTCCACACAGCATCATCACAGATAACGGCACTAACCTCTCCAAAGGCGAGATGGAGGCTTTTGTCAACGAGAGCACATCCGGCTTGATGTGTCATATGTGGCTCACCCCCAATCTAATGGTCAAGCTGAGAGAGCCAATCAGGAAATCTTGAAGGGTATCAAGCCCCGTCTTATGGTTCGTTTGAAGAGGACACCGGGTTGTTGGGTGGAGGAGTTACCATCTGTGTTATGGAGCATAAACACCACCTGAAACCAATCTATATGTTATACACCTTTCTTCATGGTTTATGGGCCAGAGGCGGTACTCCCAAGTGATATTCGTCATGACTCGCCTCGGGTTGCCAATTATGTTGAAGCGGACAATGAGCAAGCACGTCAAGAAGCACTGGACCTGTTAGATGAAAAATGGGACATGACGTTGGCTCGTTTAGTGGTTTATCAATAAGACCTGCGACGTTATCACAGCCGTCAGGTTAGAACAAGAACCTTTCAAGAAGGCGACTTAGTGCTCCGGCTCATCCAGGATCAGACCGATATGCACAAGTTATCCTCACCTTGGGAAGGGCCCTTTGTGGTCAGCAAGAATCTGCACAACGGATCATACTACCTCATCGACATTAGCGAGCACAAAGACTCAAGCAAATCGGAGGAGGAGACCCGTCGGCCATGGAATATCGCTCTTCTACGACCTTACTACACCTGAGCCATAGGCTCTCATTATGTACATATTTTAACAATGTATATATTATGATCAATATATTAAACCGGCATCCTTGCTAAAAGCAGGGCCTCTATCGTTCTTCCAATATTTCTTGGTTACAAGGGGGCTTTTGCTTACAAAGCGACGTCCTGTTTGTCCATTAAAATAGCTATCATGCCACAATAAAGCTCGGGAGCTTCACACCCACGGGGCCAAAGAGAGTATTATTGCTAAAAGCACAACTCAAACATAGGCACCCATTGAGCACATCTCACGAAGTTACTTGGGGGCTCTTTGTGCAAAGCAGCAAAGAGTTTGAAAGGACCCTTGTAATTGGCTATCGAGCCACGGCTTGGAAGCCTGGTATATTCACCTAAAACCCCGGGTTAACCTGCCTTCATCAAATAAGCCACTCCTATCCAGGTAATCCTGGCATGACCCGCCGAACGTTTTACAAGTCAATCTTATATAGACCCTGAACTTGTCAAAGTTAAAACGACGATTGGTTAGTTGGAGGTCCATCTTAAAAGGCTTTGTCAAATGGTTTAACTCAGCGGCCTGGCAGCCCACGAAAAGCATCGAATTTGGGCCTGGCAGCCCTTGAAAAGCCTCGACTACAAGTTTTATTTGATTTTTTTTTGCAAAGTTTCATCTCTTTTGATAAAGTTCTAAGTTAAACCGGTGTCTACTAACCCGGCCATACTATATGTCATTACATCAATCCGGTGTTTCTTAACCTGGCATGGCTTACAGTTATCAGCTGTTACCACATAATCAATTATGAACCAGCATATCTTAATCCGGTCTGGCATTGACTATAAGTCGCCAGGATGATCATCCGGTGTTTATCATAACCCGGCATGGCTTATTACGCATCAGCACAATGCGGTGGGCGTTTTCAAACACTCAAGGTTTGGGTTATCACCCTTACTACATAAAGTTGGTAAGCCAACAAAAGGTGATCTAATATCACAGGTATGATATATTTCGTATTTCATTACTTTATAACCTTGGTCATGAGAATTCTGGTTCAGGTATTGGGTATCATAACCCGTCCGGCGGTAAACCGCCAGGACATGTTTAAGATTTTCAAATGCAGAAGGCAGGAGTTTGTAAGTACCAAGCCAAATAAAGCAAGCATAGCAACAATCATGCTGGATTACAATATCAGGTAGCAGTGCACGATGGCAGAAGATCAAAGTATTTCAACTAGCCTATTACAAGGCACTTTGATGCCCAAAAAAATAATTGTTTGTTGCCCACAACGCTATATGTGAATATCAAACCGGCTGGCAGTTTATGACTGATCACCAGGATGACGTGAAATTGAAGGATCATCTCACGTCGGTTCAACCTCCTCCTCACCCAGTGGCTGTAAGTCAAGGGTGGCCTAATCAATCCTGGTCAAGGCTTGGAAGACATCTTTGTTGCTTATAAGATTGGACGGTTCAATGTCAGGGGCATTGGTGTGCTTACGAATTGGGGGGATTAGATTCGGTGCTTCTTTCACAGCTGTGTCAACCCGTTTGTTGTCTGTGTCATAGCTGGACCGATAAACAGACAAGTCAACCTCTTCAACCAATTGGCTTGCCAGCGGGCGCATCTCTTTTGTCAAGGCTTTGAGGGCTTCATTATCAAAGTCTAATCAGTCTTCTTGTTGGCCAGGATACCCCTTTGTGATATCTGCCTAATCAAGATCAGCAATCCAAGCTTTGGCCCGAGTCAGTGCTGTTAAAGCGCCAGCCCTTGCAGCAGTACGCTTTACCTCTTCCATCTGGTCCGGGGTCATAGATAATTTGGTCAACGTATCTTTGATCATGGTTGGTGCCAGTTTGTTGAAGGAGGCCGCACAGATGACTCGTTGAGCACCACTATAGAATTGTTCTATCAACGTATAGGCTGCTTTCAACTTCATCCGCATATCCGAGCCCAGATGAGCAAGACGACTACCTGCAAACGGTTTAAGAATTTGCTGTTAAATCGGCAGCTTCAAAAATGTTTAAGGAAGGTGCTGACAAAGAGTACTTACCAAATATTGTTGAAGTCATAGCATTGACTTGGTGCTTTAGCCCAGTTAGCTCTTCTACCACCGGTTTAAGAGCTTCTTCGGCATCTTCAGCCCGCTTCAATAGAGCAGCCTTCTCTGTTTCCCAATCCGCCCGCTCACTTTTGAAACCATCCTTTAATTGCTCCATGGCAGTCAAAGTGCCCTTCAGTTCATCGTTGGCCTTGGAGGTTTCTGCCTGCTGGGACTTCATATTTTCTTGAAGATCGGCAATCTGGGAATCTTTGTTGTTCAAGTTAGCCTGCAAAAGACAGATGATGAAGATGTTAAGATTTTTTCTCAAAGTCCCAAGCACATAAAAAGTTATACACTTGGCACTTGGGGGCTAATGCGGGTTGATTTTTATTTTGACTATCATTCAAAGTCCCAAGGCTCAATACAAGTATTAATCTTGGCACTTGGGGGCTAATGCATAATTGATCAGAAAACTCAAAGGTGAAGGAATTCAACAAGGACAAGTTTGGAACTGAAAGTCTCGGTTCATCTTAAAAAGGTAAACCGGACCTTGGGGGCTACACACTTGAAAGTATTTTTATTTAAAGTCCCGGTTCATCTTGAAGAGATAAACTGGCCCTTGGGAGCTACAATGGAGTTAATATACAGTGCAAAGAAAATTAATAGAGTGTTTGGAAGTTACCTCATAACGCTCCTTCATCAAGTTGACCAAACCGGCCTCGTAGTCAGGGCTTGTGTATAGGCGGTTCAGGTATCCAGAGTGAAGTTCTTGAGCAGGGAGATGAGCATAACTTGACAGATCGGTCTCCCACTTGCCTTTCTCTTCAGCAGCAGATTCCACTTTAGCACTTTGCTTTGACAAAGCGACAGGATTTCCACGAGAAGTATGGCCAAACTCGATAATCACAACTTCATCGGTTGCTTTGTTTGGACTCGTCGGTTTATCTGAGGCTTTGGCCGGGCTCAGCGGATCAGTGGTTGGACTTGGAGGATTGGCAGTCGGGCTTGGTAGATCGACGTGAGGGCTCGCCGGGTTAACTTCTGGCGGATCAGCATCAGTGTCCTGACCTTGTGGCGCAGGATCATCCATGGCAATATCAGCATCTCCACCAGCACCTTCTAAGGTCCTATCCGGTTCAATTTCATCAGTGGGAGCATTTTTTTCGCTTTCTTGCTGAGTCGGGCTTTGGCGCTACAAAATGACAAGCACAAGTTAATGTGGTAAACCGGCGCAAGAAGGCAAAGTTAAAATTATTATACTTACCCAGGGACGGTCTTGAGGGGAGGCATTTGCGTGGTTGATGGATCTCCAGAGGATGAATTGGAAGTTACCTGATAATTTGAGTCAGACGGATTAAGAGGGTATCGGAAGTAACCCGCCAAGGGATAAGACTTGTTAGAATTGCAAGAAACCTCTGCATGGCGCTTCCGGATTGGGGTGTCTGGTAAACCGGAGGAAGTGACTTGCTGTCCACTATGCCAGGTTGTGCGATGAGCATCAGGATGATGTGGATCCAAATGAGTGAAAGGATGTGAACGTTTCACTTTTTGGACTGCGCGATGGATTTTTCTTACTGGCACAAGATCGGAATTGGAGGAAAGGGAGATTACCTCTACATGGTCAGCACGGCTAGTTTCCGCATCATCCTAGTAATGGTCGTTGTCAATAAGATGTATGAAAAATGAACCAAGGGAGTCAAGTTCTACCTCTTGTTACGAATCATCAACATCTTCGGGCGGATCAGAGGACTCGGCGGTTTTCTTCTTGGCGGGCCTCTTTGTGGCCTTGCTCTTAGCACGAGGAGCTCTCGCCAGTTTGTCTTGTGCTTTTGCCGGTTTGTCTTGAGTTTTCCTCTTCCAGAAAGGATCTTTGGCCTGTAAGAGTAAACAAATGGCTATCAGAAAAATGTTAAAGTGGAGACGGATTAAAAAGAAGAATGATAAAACTCTTACCGCTGGCAGTTTGTTGGAGGCATAAAAGGGACGCAGCCCAGTCTTGCTGCACTCAGCTATCGGTTCATCTAGCATCTTTTTGACAGATTTAGTGACTTCATCACCAGTCATCTGTATTTCAGTGTGCCTTTGAGGGTCCTTGATGTCCCTGGTATACTCATGCATCAACCTGGTGCAGCGGCTTAAGGGCAGGATACCCCATGATACCCAGCAACGGACAAGATCAATGCCTGTTAAGCCGTTTGCTAGAAGAGCCCGGAGCTTAGCAAGTTGAGGCACATATGTTTGTCGTTCTTTGGCAGTAAGCCGCTAAGGCAGTGGATGTCCATTGGTGAGTCGGTAAGCACGGTAACCCGGCAGAGGATTTTCCTCAGCAGGAGCGGTGTTCTGATAGTAGAACCATGTTTCGTTCCAATCTTTGGGGTGGCTACGTTGTTTGGCATGAGGAAAATCGACTTCTTTCCTTTTCTGAATCGACACTCCGCCAAGTTCGCTATTGGGGCCATCAGAGAATTCAGTGCGGCGGTTCAAGTGGAATAAGTCCCTAAACAGTTCAACAGTTGGTTCTTCTTGAAGGTAAACTTCACAGAACACTTGTAAATTGCAGATGTTGGACACAGAGTTCGGTCCAATGTCTTGAGGAATGGAAGTTGGCAAGTACATCCCGGAAAAAATTTGATCCGAGAGAGCTAAAACCTCGGTCCATATGCTGCATAAACACAACCACTTCTCCATCTTGAGGTTCAGGAGGGCTTTCGGCACCACGAACCCTCCAATGAATGACTTCCTTCTTTGCCAAAGCGCCAGTTAGAACATATCCATTGAGTTGTGTTTCTGTGATCCGGGAAGGAACCCAGTTGCAAGAGGAGAATTGCTTGGCCATTTTGGAGGACAAACTGTAAAGGAAGTGCAAACACCGGTTCACGGTTCAAGATTGATATGCACAAACTGGTATCGAACTGGAGAATTTAATCAAACCGTGTGTGTACATTAAACTGAAGAGAGATGTTCAAGGGCAGATGGAGGTTTACAAGAGGGCTAATGGTACCTGCTGGATTGTCGTTTTTTACAGGTTAAACCACCTATAGTGGCACGAAGGGCAACAGATCTGAAAATTACTAAGTGCTACATAAAGAGGTTTCACAAGCTAAGGATTATTACTTTGGATCGAACATAGTTCAGGAAAAGGAAAAATATCAAGGCCCTAAAATGGCGATAGCAGAACAAAAATGATCCAGATGAGATTTGTTCATGGTCCTAAGGATATTTTGCGGAGGCAAAATAAACCAAAAGCTACGGCCGTAGAAGAAAAAGGTCAAGTTGATCTAGATTTGATGAGATAATAAGGGCAAAATAATGAGCACGGACGAACACTGATTAACACAGACAAGCACCGAAACCCTAATGCAGATCTAGGGTTGAGGGAAGAAGGCTTACCGGATTCACAGGAGTAGCGGAGGAGAACCGTGGATCTCTGATGCGTTTAGGTTGATGCAGTGGCCAGGGATGATGTAGTGCTTGAAGGTCGACGGCGGCGACCGAGCAGTCGGGCTTGAGCGTTGAGAGGAAGAAGAAGAAGTGCGGAAGGGGAAAAGGGAAGGACCCCTGAGCCTATTTATAAGGTGAATGGATAAAGGAGGCAAGTGCAAGAACCGAGGAGCCTGAAGCGGTAAAATGGGGCGCGGCTGTCGCCTCGATCTTCGGAAGATAATTAATGAAGGGAATCTTTATAACCTTTTTATACAGAGATGACGTCATGACGATTTACTGCAACTTCAGAAGATGACATCATGGCGGTTTACCAAAGTTTACAGGGAGAAGATATCATGGCGGTTTACAAGGATCGTAAGAAGATGTTCAGGAAATTTTTCTAAGTATTGGAGATTCACATGAACAGGTTCAAATCAATCTGGGGCCTAATGTTGAGGATATAACTACTGAGTGTAAACCACCCAGGAGGGGCCGGTTCGCCCTCATCTATATTGAAGCCCATGAAGATAGAGATGGCGCTCTACTACTAAAGCTTAGAGGCCTAGAGCCCAAAGGCGGATTAGGGCCCATAGTTGTAAACCGCCATAGTGGTATAACTTGTATTATAAGTTAGGGAAAGGAAGAGACAGAGCCGGACACTTGTATGAGCCGGCCTCGGGACATTGTAAACCGGATGGGCATCAACCTGTGTATATAAAGGGATGACCCGGCGGGGGTTCGGGGATAAG
Organism: Triticum aestivum; assembly: GCF_018294505.1. Lineage (NCBI taxonomy): Eukaryota > Viridiplantae > Streptophyta > Magnoliopsida > Poales > Poaceae > Triticum > Triticum aestivum. The sequence goes on along the minus strand of NC_057795.1, from coordinate 81,150,592 downwards.
AAACGACAGCTCGAGAGATAGATAAAGCGGATTCGCTTCCTGCTCATCGAGATCAATCAATCCCACAACAACTGGATCATAGGCTTTTACCTTCACCGCAAGGGGCCGAACCAGTATAAACTTCCCATGTCCTTTGTTCCGGTTTAACCCCTTTAAGCTAATCTCGTTGCGATGGCTCCACGACTAAGTCCTTCTACTGGGACATCAGACGTGTTAATTCCACGACACAATGCCATCTGCTTAATTTGGACATCATGCTTCTGAATATCTTATGCATTGTTATTCATCAGTATGTACTTCATCTGTCTACCATACCATGTTTTTTACATTAAAGTGTTGTTCTAGTGCTCTGTTGCAATGCCATCTTAGTTACCCAATCATACACGTGTATGTTGCCTTAGTTATTTCTGTACGTATTCCACTAGCATACAGTTTTACATTCAATTAGTTTTTTTTGTTGTGCTGTCCTGTCGTATCCCTACACTACAAAAAAAGACACATCCGTGACATTTTGGGCCGAGCGAATTTTTTTCTGTCATAAATATGACACTTCTATGACGATAATTGTGACAAAACCCGGTATCATCATAGATGTGGTGGGCTCCTACTTATATGACAAAAAATCATGATAGAAAATGGGCTTTTCGTCCTGGGCGGGCTGGAGACGCAGCTGCATGACATTCTTTCGGCCGTCCATGACGGAAAAAACGTGGTAGAAGTGAGAGGGAGGAAAATTTCAGGGAGTTGCCGGTTACGGTGGGAGGTCGGGGGCGGAGCAATGCGTGTTTCTCTCATACACGTACGCGCGTGTGTGCGAGGCGTTGGCTCGAACTGAACCCGAGCGAGGCGTTGGGCTCTAACTGAACCTGAGCGATTGCACTGCAGGCTACGCGTTACTGAACCCGAGCGATCGATTGATGGCTGTTAACCGAACCCGATGGAGCGATTCCTTCGCTACTACTGCTAACTGATGCTGCCTCTGGGATGAACAGTGAGTGTTGCGGGGGGGGGGGGGGGTTGGATGAACAGTGAGCGGTGGCGTTGCCTCTGGATGAACAGGACCCCGTGGTGTGGAGGGCTGGATGAATAGTAGACGGTGGAGGGGTGGTTGAACAGTAGCCGGTGGAGTAGCGCGCGGTGGAGGCTGGATGAACAGGAGCCCATGGAGGTTGGAGGAGGTCGACGGTAGCCCGTGGAGGCTGGAGGAGGTCGACGGTGGAGATGAATAGTATCCCGTGGAGTCCCATTTTGTGCTACGCCACACCCCTCCCGATGAACAGGACCCCCGTTTCGACCGTAGGAGGTCCGTTTCCTCCGTTTTGCGGTACGCTAGACCCCTCCCGATGAACAGGATCCCGTTTCGAACGTGGCCGGTCGAACACAAGGCCGTTTCCTCCGTTGTGCGGTATGCCAGGCCTCGTTTCCATCGCCTATTCCGTCCAAGCCGGCTGGCTCCCACGCGTTCCGTAGCCTCCCGATGAACACGACGCATTCCGTTGCCTCCACATGAACACGACGCATTCTATTTCCTCCCCATGAACACGACGACGACACTGTTTCTCTGTTCCGACCCAGTCATGTACGTATGCGCGAGTAGGCGTTCGAGACCCTGCCCGTATGTACGTACGTGACCGTATTTTCTTTCTTGCACCCTCGTTGTTGTACGTACGTGTACATGCTACGTGCGCGCCTCTACATCGACACGTACGCGCCTCTACTACGACACGTGCATGCCTCTACATCAACTAGTATGTACGTACACTTTCGTGACCAGAATGACAACACTACGTATGCTTCGACCAGGTGGGTCCTGACTGTCAGGCACTTCCTTGCCTGCGAAGATGTAGCTGGTGGGTCCCAACAGTCAGGGGGGCGAATCGTTTTGGGTTTTTTTTGCCCGAACGCACTTCCTTGCGTGCGAAGATGTAGCTGGTGGGTCCCAGCAGTCAGGGGGGAAACGTTTTTTTCACGAAATACTGGTGGCCGATCCGGTGGGTCCCTGCTATTAGGTGGAGGAATAATTATTTTGCGCGTAATAAGGAGGCACTTCCTTGCGGTCGCCATGGACCCAGCTATCAGCCTCTGCACGCATAGTACTCTTTCAATGGAAGTCAGTCTTTGACCACATTGACCACGCCGCGCCGAGAGCACCACGGTGGTTGACGATGGTGAGGCCTAGGAAGGGGACGACGCAGAGCCGGGGAAGACACAACAGTGGATGCCGATGCGAAGAGGAGTACGAGTGTGAGGTTGCCGTCGCCGCAGAATAACAGGGGGTGTGGGTGACTAGAGGGATGGCCTGGCCAGCGGTGGGAGTAGTAGGGGGCGGTGAGGCCTCCTCCGCATCTTAGCCGGCCACGGGAGGCAGGAGCACGAGGCACGACCGGCGCTGGTTTGGGCGGCTGGAGCAAGAAGACCAGAGGTTGAAGAAGCACTACGGCCGTTGGATGGACATTGTTCGGTCACTTGAGCTAGAATCGTGCATATTATTGACTAAGTTGACAAAGCCTTCCATCCCCGTCAACTTAGTAGGCCCACAAGTCAGCATGCCACTATACTGGGTCCAAGCTAACAGATGGAGTATTCATTTTTTTTGTGCGTCATAAGGAGGCACTTCCTTGCGTGCGAAGATATAGCTGGTGGGTCTGAGCTGTCAGCGGCGGTAACGTTTTTCTCGCGAAATACAGAGGCCCTTTCGGTGGGTCCCTAATGTCAGGTGGAGAAATCATTATTTCGCGCGTAATAAGGAGGCATTTCCTTGCGTGCGTCCATGGACCCAGCTGTCGGCCTCTCCACGTACAGTCCACTTCAGATGCATGTCGGTCATTGACCATGTTGACCAGGCCACGCCGAGAGCACCAGGGCGGTAGACGACGACGAGGCCTAGGAAAGGAACGACACGGAGGTAGGGAAGACTCGGCAGTTGTTTCCCACGCGGAGGGGAGTACGACTGTACTAGGGTTTACTGGTTTGTCTGCCGTCACCGGAGAATAACAGCAGGTGTGGGTGAGTAGAGGGATGGCTAAGCCGCGGGGAGGAGGGAGCAGGTAGTCCCGCCGGCGCGTGATTGAGCAGCTGGAGCAGGAAGAGCAGAGATTGAAGAAGCACGATGGTCGTTGGATGGACATCCAACAGTCACTGCTTGTGCATCAACCTTTTTTTAGGAAAGCCTCAAATCTGTGGAAAACAGCATACAACCCATCCGCCATTATTTCTAATATTTTACAGCCCATTTGCTAATTCTTATGGTTTTTTTTGGAGCCCATATTCTTTTTATTAGCATTACAGCCCATATTGTGGCCACGGTTAAAAAATTATACGAAATTTTGCATATTTCGGTACGGTCTGAACTGTTTTTAATCCCGAAATTTCGACTCACATTCAAACTGATTTTAAAAATAAATGTATATCAATATAAAATCCAACAAATTCTCCACGCATAAAAATTAATGTAATTTAAAATCTCGAAATGAAAAAAAGATATTTGAAACTAATTGTCGGTTTGATGTGTTTTAAAAATGTACAACCCATTTCTCATTACTGATAGGCCATTTTCTCGGATAGCCGAATGAAGCTCTCCTCGTATTGAAAGATTTGCAGCCCAACAGGCCTGACAAAGTGACTTATTTGGCAAATCACAAAAAAACTGGGTTGTGGCCTTGGACCCAGCTGTCAGCCTCTCCACTTACAGTACTCTTCTCATGGAAATCGGTCGTTGACCATATTGACCACGCCGTGCCGAGAGCACCAAGGTGCTAGACGATGGTGAGGCCTAGGAAGGGGACGACATGGAGCCAGGGAAGATGCGGCAGTGGATGCCCACGCAGAGAGGAGTATGAGGGTTCACTGGTTCGGCTGCGGCGTGAGGCTGCTGTCGCCACAGAATAACAGGGGGTGTGGGTGAGTGGAGGGATACCCTGGGCCAGCGGTGGGAGTAGTAGGGGGCGGTGAGGCCTCCGCGGCATCACAGCCGGCCACGAGGGGCAAGAGCACGCGGCATGACCGGCGCTGCTTTGGGCGGCTGGAGCAAGAAGACCAGAGGTTGAAGAAGCACTATGGCCGTTGGATGGACATAGTACGGTCACTGGAGCTAGGATCGTTCATACTCACTAAGTTGACAAAGCCCTCCGTCCTCGTCAACTTAGTAGGTCCACAAGTCAGCCACCCACTATGGTGGGTCCCAGCTAGCATGGGGTATTCATATTTTGGTGCGTAATAAGGATGCATGTCGGTTGTTGACCACGTTGACCAGGCCGCGTCGAGAGCACCAGGGCGGTGGACGACGGCGAGGCCTAGGAAGGGAACGACACGGAGGCAGGGAAGACTCGGCAGTTGTTTCCCACGCGGAGGGGAATACGACTGTACGAGGGTTTACTGGTTCGTCTATCGTCGCCGGAGAATAACAGCAGGTGTGGGTGAGTAGAGGGATGGGTAGGCCAGCGATGGCAGTACGATGGGGCGGTGAGGGCTGCGCAGCAGCGTAGCCGGCCTCGGGGAGGAGGGAGCAGGCAGTCCCGCCGGCGCTTGTTTGAGTGGCTGGAGCAGGAAGAGCAGAGATTGAAGAAGCACGACGGCCGTTGCATGGACATTGTACGGTCACTGGAGCTAGAATCATTCATATTGACTAAGTTGACAAAGCCCTCCGTCCCCGTCAACTTAGTATGCCCACAAGTCAGCCTCCCACCATGGTGGGTCCCAGCTAGCAGGGGGAGTATTCATTTTTCTGCGCGTAATAAGGAGGCACTTCCAGTGGGTTCGAGCTGGCAGTGGGGGGAACGTTTTTTTCACGACATACGGTGGTCCATCCGGTGGGTCCTAGCAGTCAGGGGCAAACATTTTTTCGCGAAATACGGTGGCTCGTCCGGTGGGTCCTAGCAGTCAGGGGGGAAACGTTTTTTCCATGAAATACTGGTGGCCCGTCCGGTGGGTCCCCGCTGTTAGGTGGAGGAATAATTATTTTGCGTGTAATAAGGAGGCACTTCCTTGCGGCTGTCGTGGACCCAGCTGTCAGCCTCTCCACGTACAGTACTCTTCCGATGGAAGTCGGTCGTTGACCACATTGACCATGCTGGAAAATAACAGGAGGTGTGGGTGAGTAGATGGATAGACAGGCTAGGGATGCGAGTATGATGGGGCCGTGAGGCGTGACCGGCAGCACTACCGGCCACGGGAGGCGGGAGCAGGCAGTTCCGACGGTGCTGGTTTGGGCGGCTGGGCCAGGAAGATCAGAGACTGGAGAAGCATGATTGCCGTTAGATTGACATCTAACGGTCTAACACTGGTAGAGTCGATTGTTGACTAAGTTTCTTTTTTGCGAAACCTTGTGTACGCATGAACTTGGTAGGCCCACAAGTCAGCCTCCAAATCTGTGGCAGACAACATAAAGCCCATTTGCTATTTTTTATAATTTGCAGCCCATTTGCTAATTCTTAAGTAATTTATAACAGCCCATTTTCTGCCCAGGACCACGGTCAAAAAGTTCAACCTTATTTTGCATATTTCGGTGGAGTCCGAACTGTTGTAATCCCGAAATGATAAACAATTTTTAAGAACTTATTGGTTTGCCAAAAAATCGTTTTGTTTTTGTGAGCAAATAAGACGTCGGACAATTCAGTTGGTTTAAGGGAAAACCAGTGGTAAAAAAATCAGCTGGGTGGGAAAAAACAACAAAAATAAGGATGTAAATATGAAAAGGGAATTTCATGTGTTATCAATATAATGATACGTGTATATGAACTAGTAAAACTACAGGTAGTGATTAGAAAATGGATGTAGGACATGTGTTTCAAGAGGAAAATAGAACTGGGCTGTGTGTTTGATTCAGTAAAAAAATTGCATGCGGATGTTGTAAGACAAAACATAACTAAAGCTGGCGGGCCAGAGGCCAGCAGATATTTGCTGGATCTTTGTGCCCCGTTGTCGTCATGGGCTGGGCCTGTTAAAAACAAAACCATCCCTGGGCAGTCTGCAGCCCAGTTGAAACTTGCTCGACCTGAAAAAACAATATACGTGCTCAATAAACGAGATAATTCTGCAAGTATAGACTGCTAACTGGGATGCAGCACGGATATTGTTTTTTTATCGTGATAATAAGTACATGCACTTGTTTCAAAAAAATTGGAGAACTGGGAATTCGAACGGCGGGTGCTTGTGCTACCCATCAAATAAAAATCAGGTGCCTGAAAATTCGTTTCGAAACAAATGATTCAGCTTTATATCCACACCGACCCTCGGCATGATGGTTGGAAGAAAATGCAAGTTCATACCAAAACATCGTTAACAACAATACCAACTTGCGGACGACAAGGTAGTACAACTACCAATACCTAACTAACTTATAATCTTTTTACTCCTGGTCCTAGTGTTCGTCTGGTAGAAAATCTTGTAGAGGACCAGTTCCCGCTCCTTCTCTTGCTCCAGGTCCCCGAGGTGGTACTGGTGCATCACCCAGTTGGTCCTCTGCTGGTCGAAGTTCTTGTTGGTGTGCAGCACCAGAACCTTTTTTGTTGCCCGTCTGCCGGCGGTTGACCATCACCGGCAAGGTATTGCCAGTCTTGTGCCACATCGCGTGGATGCCGCACTCCGACTGTATCTTGCGACGCGTCCACCTGCCCCTTTTGAACGCCCTGGAATTGCGCTGGAAGAATTGCTTCCTTAGGCCACTCAGTGTGATACCTGCAGTATTGTGGAATACAGGTGTTAGTGTACATAGATGGCATTTTCATAACATCTTTGGCATGTTGCAGTCACTTGTTTCACTTTTTACTAGTAAGCTTGCACGTGCAACGCACGTCTCGACACCAGAGATGTTTGATATTCCTGCAAAATTAGATCTAACAAATTTGCACACTAATACTCAGACACCAGAGATGTTTGATATGGCTTGACATTTTATAATACAACTGGTGAGCGCAAGCGTACTTCCTCAGTGCCAAAGGTTATTACATATTCTAAATTAAAATGTACCAAGTACACGGCTCTAAAAAGTTCAGACAAGCCTGTGTTAAAAATGTGTTTTACAAAATAAAGCCCTTCCTTGCATTACAAGAAAACCCTATCATAAGGAGACAAGTAGTGCAGCCATTCAAGAGGGATAGATAAGTTTCAGTTACCTTGTTAATTGCTCGGCCTTCTCTGCCGAAATTGATGAGTATGCGCCCTCCACCCCCTTCACAAACACACAAAACATGGGCAAGAACAAGCAAATACAGATCCTCAAAGATTTTGAAATGGATCAAGGCCTTCTACTTGACTCCTAGTTCAGAGTGCTATGTCTCAAGAACAAGTAAGCATATGTACAATCTTTTTATGCATTCATCTATTTGGAAAGACAAAGCCAATAGTAAAAAGCTAGAGCATGGAATGGATCATGGGTTTTGCAAACTACGACTTCAGCAAATCTGCAACCAATAAATATCAGTGCACATAACTTTAATCCAGGGCAATTTAAATGCTGACTCTTAAATCCAGAACAATACGAAATAGATAAATTTGCCTAGGAGATGCATGTACTATCTTTTTTACTTGTACATGTGACTATGGAGCAATATCACAGAAAACATAAATACATATTATTAGGAGACCTGAGCGGAAACAAAGCTTAGCTGCAGAACTCACACATGCCTTATGAAAGGTCAATGGACTTCACAACTCTACGGTACTGACCATGGGTGAGCACCTCATGCTATAAGGGCACTCCGACAATCGGTCCAACAGTTAGTGTGCGGTGGGAGTAGTACTGGACACAGGTGAGCACCATGCCGTACAGGGCTTTGGCGAGGAGCCGACGAAGACAGAGATACCAGTGTCGTACAAGGCAGGAATGATGAAGACAGAGATGTCCTCAGGCTTCAAAGGAGCACCAAAAATAATAAGAAGAAAAAACAGTAAGAAAGTTCACCTAGAAACTGTAAAGCATCAGGACGCAACAACATTCAAAGATTTAGGTAACATTCAAAGCAACCTCTGTAGGCCGACACTATCGATCAATACATAAAACAACCAAAACTACCACAACATTATTTATGTATAATTATGTAGCTTAAGTTGTATAATGTTTTCATGACAAAAATACTTTGCACAACATGAAATCTGAAAATGCAGTATTTCTCATGAATGTTTGGCTATGTCCTATAGTGGTGATCAGAGATTTGTCTATTTCAGTAAGAGATCGATGGGGATCACTTGAAAAAAAAAATCTAATCAGGTGGATGTGAAGCTCACCATCTGGAACCAATACGAACGCATACCTCGAGCTCCTGCCTCCCAACGCACCTGGGTGACAGTTCTATCAAATTGGATGGATTGGAGACTGGAGGACCATCAGCGTTGCTACAGGAGCGAACCCCCAAACGGCGGCTGCCCACACTGTGTATAGACGTGTCGCTCCCACCGGAGGCCTCTCTGCATCATGCTTGACACCTTCCTCGCGGCCGGCATGCCGAGGTGCTCAATGTGCTCTCCCGCGTCAACCGTGGCGGTGCTGTGCCTGCTCTTTCGTGGTGGTGAGGTTGGGTCCGGGTTATGGAGCACATAAATCGGTCCCCTCTTCCCCGACGTGGAGGTGCGCCCGGATCTGATGCTCCTCGTCCGCACGGCCGCCTCCTGCAGCAAGCTCCATTCGGCGCAGCACAGTATGTGCGAAGGAGCGGCGAACGGTCACGGCGACCCGCGCTCCAAAAGAGGCCGGTGGCGACCACGTACGTGGGGCATCAGCCGAGTGGAGGAGCGATGGCCTGAGTGCCGTGGGGAAGCGGCAGATCGGTGGAGCGGCGGGCGGCGACCCTCTGCCTCGCTTGGTAGGCTGAAGAAAATTGTTTTGGCTGTGTAACAGAGGAAGAAAAAGAACGGAGAAGTGCTTGGCTCGGCGGTGGATCTCGGCCTGGTCACCTACTGCTGGCTGGAGAGGACCTCACGCTGTCGAGCTCTTCGTTGGCTGGTGCTTCCGGTTCGCCATGGTCGGAGACCCTATATAAAAGCCTGCTAAGCGCGTAGGTGGGGCAAGTGGAGGCATACCTAGGTTGCCGCCGCGGCGGGCGAAGGAGCAGCCGGAGTGCTGTGCAGCAAGGTCGGCGAAGGAGGCGCGCCCGGCGAGGATCTGGTCGACGCGCGGCGACATGGGCGCACGTGTGGCGGAGAAGACCCGGCCCTCGGGCCCTCGCCGCTCCTCCTCGTGCTTGATCCGGATGTAGGACGCCCGCGCCATCTCCTTCCCCGCCGCCACAGACGCCATCTCTCCATTCATCCGCCGCTTTGCCGCTCCGGTTGCTTCGGGAGGTAGGTTCCTCGCGCCTGGGGTAGAGGCAGGGGGAGGTTACGGCATTGGCGGCAGCTGCTAGAGGCGTCTCCGCGCGCAGCAGGGCGGATCCTGTGGCTAATGGCGGTGCAAGGGTGCGGGAGGAACGGCGGGGCGGCGAACGGCGCGGGAGGAGGGGGCGAGGAGGGGGCGAGAGACGTGCGAGGAGAAGGGGGCGAGAGGGGTCGTGCGGGGAGGAGGGGAGAGGTCGTGCGGTCGTTTGCGGGCAGCATATTTTTTTCTTTCTGAATGGTTGGGCAGATTAGGGATCGATGGGTTTGGCTTAATGCGTGGTTGGTAGCGTTAAACACAGAATGATTAAGGGCCATTAGATCTTGATGATGGATGGGTGGGATTGTTTGGATCTGCCCCTCTCTTTCTTTTATAGTGGTAGTAGATTAACTATCAATTGTAATTGCTTCACCAGGTCTGCGTCTAAAAAGAAAAATAGAGCTATAAACAAAGGAATATGTTTGTGCAAGTAGACGGCCGATCGGTGTCTTACCTGGAAGTTTCTCAGGTTGGGTGTAGCATATGTTGTGCTCGCTGTCGATGGTTGGTATGAACAAATCGATGAGAGACTGAAATCTCGCGCTGTCAGCACTCACTTTGGCCTCAAGGAGCTCGATCAGCTCCTGATCCGTGGGATCAAACTTGACGCCAGCCGGCAGCACCGACCAATCCTTCTTCGACTTGCATCGATAATTCTACTTATATGGTTCTCAATGTATGATCAATCGATTGTTTTAAGTGAATGATGAAAGATTTCGACAGATAAGTGGTACTCCAAATCTGAAGTCCAGAATACCCGAACACGCCGCCGGGATTCTTGTGTCATCTCACGCGCAGCATGTTGTCACGTCAATTCAATGTGTGGACATGATGAATAATTTGACCGACGTATACTAGTACTTCTACTGTACTACTTACTAGTCGTATTTTGTGTCACAATTTATACATAGGTTTAACTAACAAGTACGCACTTGAAGCCTAACTGACATATTTATACATATGGCTTCTGCACAGCATCTCCATCATCATTATCAGTACATCCTACGCAGGTGAGTTAGGATGCACTTGAACCCAGGAAGGTATCTATCCTTCAAACCAGAGGAGTGCTTCAAACTAACAACAGTACATAATGTCCAACAAAAGAGGGTCGTGCTACAGCAGCAGAATACATGGCTTAGTCTAGATATCAGTACGAATCAAGTTGTGCATATTTGCTGTTAGCATGAACCACATCGTCGCATGTCAGGTTTGCAAAAACCATCCATCGCATGGAAGCTTGATGCCCTTCACACACTGAAGGTTACCTAGCAACAAGCTGTGTCGACGAATCTCTGGATATGGTGATTCATGAAACCCATGGTATGTTGTGTAAACACAGCCCCCCTTGCGAATGGAAGTTGCATAGCACAGTAATCATCGCCGGTGATATGATCGATGATTGGTTGGATGATCGGATAATTGAGCCCGAGGAACAAGGAGTAGTTGCCGAGGCTGTAAACCCGCCTCCAGTTGAATACGCCTGGCCCAACGGAGCTGGGATCTCTCTCGAACACGAAGCAGCCATAGCCATCAATGTCACGAACGCCCATGCATTGTACTGCATGTGGTTTGATGTAATGGTTTGGTCAATTTGGTACGTGCAAATGAGCATCAAATGACCGCCGTCAGCTGAACGAGCGATAAACCACCACCCATCGGCTGGTATGATTCCAGGTCTGGAATCATGAAGGCCAGCGCATTTACGTCTGCTGCAACAATTCAAATTGGAGACCAAAAGGACAAAAATAAAAAATCATGTTCAGAGTATGTGTGGAATTAAGATTATTACAACAGTGACACATATCATAGACAGAGAATTGCAATGCCGTGGTCATAATCATACCCCAAGTTAAAAAAATAAGCCAATGGCTTTCATATTCTAGCAACATGTCATGGTTCAGACACCATGTAACAATGAGAGGAAAACAGCTATGATAGCGCCTAGTCACATTCTACCATAGCACTTACTACTACTGTTCTCATATCAACTCTAAGCAATAACATGCGTTGTTATAAAAATCTTGTAAACAAGAGTAACAAATAGCAATCATGATGTCATGCTCATAATATGTATTCTAACAATCATTAGATGCCAATTGTTCTCATATCAACTCTAACAATAACATGTGTGGTCATAAAAATCTAGGAAATGAGAGGAACATATAGCAATGATGTGGTTATAGACATGATATGCATTCTAAATTTGTAACAAATGAACAGGCAGTCGTATTCATAAGGTAAAGATGAGATGAGATAGAAAAATTACACGATGATAGATTCCACCAGTATAGGCAGCCAATCTATGCGTCGACCGCGTAAACGATGCCATCATGCACTATAGCATCAGACAAAAATGTTGCCTCAACAGGATTGATGATGAGCCATAACTATGTATGGCGACCGGATTCCAGATAGACTAATCCCACGTTGAACAAGGCAATGAGCTTGTAATCCATGTAGTCTTCTGATGGTGTGGGCACTTCGCAGATTACAACTTTCTTCAAACAGAGGTCGAGCCAAAAGCATGATGCTTCTCGTGCGTAGTAGGCAGGAGTGTCCAGCGGGCCGCGAGGCTCGATGTCAGCGGTATCCAATGATGGAAGGGTGATCTCTCGCTGGGTGTAGATATCCACGAGACGCCACGGACTACCGGTGTGGTGGATGAGGACGATCCAGTTGGCCTTCATGCCCGCCCAGTAGTGGCCGCGCATGAAGGACAGGTGGATGGGTAGTGGTAGCATGTCGAGGGGCACCACGGCAACCTCCGTAGGATAGTCAAGTCGGTGTCTGGGCCACCTGCAAGGATCGTCCATCACCAAGCAGGGTGTCTTGAAAAGAGTCGGCCGGTTGCAGACAAGTAGACGTTACAAAGACACTGAGCATGCGGCCCGGCAAACGGTGATGAAGGTCCATACGTCTACAGATCTGCTCCAAGAGAACATCGGGGAGGGAATTCCAATCGCGGCTCTGCATGTCAGTCGGTTCTGCCATTGGGGTTTTTTGTGCCTGTGAGCCAGCGGGGAAGTGGATTCGGGCGGGCGAGCGAATAAGCTTCTCCTCGTGTGGCCGAGCAGTGAGCGGGGGGATATGGTACGCGCGAGCTACCAGGGAAGATGGTGCGGGCGGGCGAGCAGTGAGCGGGGGTAAATGGTGTGCGGTTGACGATGGGGAAGAGTGGAGGAAGAAGAAGGGAGGAGGAAGAAGAGTGGAAGACGGGGAAGAAAGTGCATTAAATCTCAATTCTACTAGTACTACTACCAGGATATAGGCACCATCCTTCGGAGTGTAAATAGTTACACTGATGACATGTGGGTCTACCACAAGAGGGCCAATATGTCAGTTAATGGAGGACAGAGGTGCGTAGGCGTATTTGCGGAAGCGTGATCTACTGGAAAACATGATGGCAGTACTGGGTAAGGCTGTTTAGTAACAACAATACGCTGGTTCAGCTTATTAATTACGTGTCCCATCTGCTGCAGCGTGTATTGTCACTTCACTGCGAAGACTGGTTGAATAGTTCTCTCTGACCGAGATGGGGAATAATGGATCGCGAGGACTTCCTTTCTATAGTATCCCTATGCCTCTACGCTCACTTCACTCATTTTGCTCCGTACCTAGTCACTTGTTGAAATCTGTAGAAAGAAAAATACTCCGTATTTGGGAACAGAGGGAGGCTTTTACTCCGTATTATTTGGGAACAGAGGGAGTATCACCATATGGAGGCAACAGAGGAAGCTTGAAATATGAACATGTCAATGGCTGGGAGTAAGCCTCATGCATGCATGCATGCATGCAACATGCAACACTCACACGTACACATGGACGCACGCAACACTCATGCACCCATGCGGCACACAGCACACGACGCAACACACACAGCTCACGCTCAGGTGCTCAACCTACTCCCTACGTCCGTGAAAGACTGTACATTTAGAGATTTACACATTGACCAGGGCATAATTAACGCCCAAAAGTAGCAGACTTATGTGTGCATGCGACCATTGAGATAAGAAGATTAAATGAATGCCGTTGCATGCTGTAATTAAGGATAGACATGTAGCCTATACCTACAGCACAAGTTGGTGCATTAGTCAATCAATATCGATTTAGATTAAAGGCTAAATGAATTGGAAGTGTAGATGTACATTATGTACCACACTCTTTGTTTGTAGACGAAGTACACTCTTTGTTGGAAGACAGAGGGAGGACACGTGCATGCACTCACATACGCAGCCAGGGCGGTTCGCGCACAAGGGTTGGACTCGTGTCGTGCCTGCGTAAAGTTTTGTTTAACTGATATCTTTGCTCTGCCAATTGACAGGTGGGACCCAGAAACCAGGTGACAATTTAACCAGTCAACAAAGTGCCACAACGACTATGTGGCCGGTCAGTAGGGTGCAATACGGTGCTCTACGATGAGGTAGTGATCGTATAATCGCCGCAAAACTATATATAGTGACCGTAAAGAGCGTATTGTTACATACGTTGACCGCCAGTATATTTTTCTCGTTTCAAATTAAGCCATATTAATCGGAAAGGACGCAGTATGGAGTACTACTAGTACTAGTACTCCTTTGATGTGTCCCATCAACTCGCCGAACGAGGAGAATCTTGCTTACTACGCATCTCCCTCGCCCACGCGTGCGGTGGTTCACAGGACGAGGAGAGTGTTTTGACTACAGCGCCCTCTCCCTCTCCCTCCCTCTCCCTCTCCCTCGCCCTCGCCCTCGCCCTCGCGGTGGATGTGCAGCAGTTCAATTGGTGTCAGATTGCCAGAAGAATATTGTACTGTAGTATCATCATTGTTGGACCTTCCGAAGAGGCAAAGAGCCAAGTGCAAGGTTCACACGAGTACGAACTGTTGATACTCCCGAAGAGGCAAAGAGCCAAGCGCAAGGTTTTATAGGAGTTGTCGTCCTAGTAGGAGTGTACTACAACTATAGCAAATGATGCTACTGTATGATGCCGCCACGTCACGTATATCCAAAGTTGTGCCACCTTTTTTTCTCAAAGAGCATGCTGGAGCCCGTGCAAGAACCACACAAGTTGCACGTACACATAACACATTTACTAGTAATAAATTCTAAAGGACAAATGCCAGTATGCCACACAATTTCATCTCCAATTCATGTGATAAATTTGTGCACGACTAGTCTACATATATTCACAGCGCTACCATTCACAATTACCGTACTCCACTTACATGTTATAGATGGGCTACATGCATGTCCTCCTCCAGGTTCCAGTCCCAGGTGTTCTTCATCGATGGCACGATCCATAGCAATGGGCAACAGGAATCATTGTTGCAGCTTTCTAGTTCGGTTCCACACGATGGAGACTCATCCAAGCTGAAGCGGCATAGATCAAGGATAGCGTGTCCCAGCATGTCGTTCATCCAGCGGTGCGCAATGAAGACACAACCATGCTTCATGAACGGCAGGCCTTCCGTGTCGTGCACGGAAGGTGGCATCCGCTTCACAATGGGGTAGCTGTCCCCGATGAAAAGCGAGTACTCTCCAAGAGTGTTCCTCGGCACCCACGTTGCATCACGGGGGTCGAACTCGGCGCCGTTCATCTGGTACACACGGCATCCCAGATCTGGACACATGGTGACGTACATAGTCAAGGTCCATGCATAATAATGTTGTGCTCAAATATGGCGGTCAGTAATACTGTGCAGCAAATAGTACTACTCCGGTATAGAGGAAGTAAAATAACCAGCTTATTATATATAGCCACTCTTGGCTACATGGATGAGATAGTAAGACATGGAAAAACAAAAATGGTGGCAGCTAGTGGGTTCAAGTCTTCGAGGGCCTAGCTAGCTATACGCGTCCTCCAAGGTAAAAAGTACTCCTACTAGTACTACTAAGTATACTACTAGTACAACAATCAAAGAGAAGGCGAGAGGGTTAAAAAATGGAATACCTGGGTAGATGGTGATGGTCTGATCGTGGTAGATTGTGTGACCATGTTGCAAATCAGTGGTACCATGGGTAACGACTGCTAAGATAGTTGATCCCAATATGCCAAAGTTACCTACAAGGTTCTAGGTTAGACCGAATCACGGATGCAAATGCACATCCAGGATCGGCGATCTTATTTTGATTGGGGGATGACTGATCCCTGCAAAATAATGGAGTACTGTCAGGGATGCAAATGATGGTTTGTGCATTCTGTTTGTAATCTCTCGTACCGTAGGATGGCAACCAGATGAAACAAGTCCCCTGGCTTGTCAACGCGAAGATGCGGCCAAGATGGCGCACTGCGTCTTCGAACGTGTAGGGATACAAATCTGCCGTCGCCAACATGTGCCAGCCTCTGCCGTTACTGCTCTTGCATTGATGGCAATCCTTATGTCGAACACCGCGATGAGATAGTAATCGTCGTAGCCGCGTCACTTTGTCGGTGGGTCCGCAATTTCTATCTTCTTCAAACTCATGTAGGCATCATCATACGTATTCAAGTCCAGCCAGTCCGGAAGGCCGATCCCAATGGTGGAGAAGGGGTCTACCGGAACGGCCGCACTGCTGTGGATGTTGTGCAAAATGATGGTGGTATCCGTCCGGAGGTATGCTAGCCAATCTTTGTTGGCACCGACCCAGACCTATATATAAGACGGTGGGCACCGGAGAAATTACGGGATGGAAATGGAATAACTAAGTACTACATGATCAAACTCCATTACTGACCTGCTCATCGGACAAAATCTGACTACCTCTCAACATCGGAAACTCTAGCGAAGTTAACGTGCAACCATGGCCAGGGAGCGGTGGATTGTTTGCAGGATTGTCCCATAGAAGAACCTTCTCCTCGAGGGCGCATGGAAGACCAACAAGCATGGCCTTTTCCCAAGCCTGTTTAAGCAGCATCTTGAAAAAGTTGGTGCAGGAAGCATCGAGTCTTGCGGCATTGAGGACGTCGGAGCAGCGTGCGATTTCTCCCAGAGGATCGTCGTTCAAGGTCTCCCAGCCCCAACGAGGAGGAGAACCGCCTGACGAATCCATGGGAGCAGCGACGAACTGCCTTCTCTTCAGGGGGAGGGGAACTGGCGAGGAGGAGCTAAGAGCGTAGTAACTGCAGGGACTCGTCCCTTCCAACTGTAGATCGTTCCTCAACGAAGGGTGAGGCTATTATTTACTACTAGTACTAGCATTATGGAACGTTATGGGATTGCATTATACTGTAAATAATAGCACTAGTAAGAAATTTCAGGGCCAATGAGCACTAATAATACCAGTACTACTTTTCTCAACTAGTAGTGCGATGTACTATACTTCTAGTCTAGTGTAGTATAGTGCACCAGTTTTGAACTCTTGAATCTCAGGGCCAAGGACCTACAATTGGAAGTGGAGGGTACTACTGTTCTCTAGAACCATCACTGTACTATCAATGCAGGGGAAGTACACCTGCGTAGTGGCCTAGTGGGTACTCTTAGTGCTATATTCAGCCGGTCCTCTCACGTAGGAGTAGCTGGCCTACTCAGCCGCTCCTCTCGCACACACACTAGCAGCCTGTTTATCAGCGACGGTTACTGCGGGGGCAGAACATTTGAGTTATTTGATACAGCGAGACTAGGCTTTTCGCTTCCATTTGTGGAGGTGTAATGGATCTCGTCGAACATTGTTAGTAGTTCCTTCTTTATGACTGAGATGAAGCAAAGCTTTTGCCTCCATTTAAAAAAAACATGTCAAGAGGAATTTATCTTATAGTAGAGCCGATAATGGAGTGAAGTCCATGCGTGCAACGCCACAAGCTATAGAGTAGTAGTAGAGAACTTTACGTACGAAGCCATATTGCACACTTCCCAATGCCCCGCCAGGCTTTTCCGGCTCCTCGGGCTTAATTGGGAGGCGCTAGTTTAAATATGCTACTAGCTGATGAGGAAGCTGCAAGCGAGGTGCGGCTAGGGCAAGCATGCGAGCCACGGGATGCTGGAAGGAAATCCCGTTCACGTGGCTAGGCTGTCCAGTGCACCCAGATTGTGGGGCCGCACGTCCGTTTGACTTCAAAACTCAAACTACCTGTGTAAAATATGGCTCGCAGCAAAGTGTAGTAGTACTATATTTTTTTAAAGGCCGCCGTGCGTTCGGCCGGGATCGAACCCACCAAACGAGGTATACACTCACGCGACCACTAGTAGTACTCGTTGGAGTACAATGCAACCTAGAATCGCCTTTTGTCGCTAGTAGTACATACATTGTTCCTTACAAGAAACCACTAAAATGCCAAGAAACTACTACCACTTGCATACGTGGCAGACTTAAGATAGGACTACCTTATCAACCATTATACGTGCTCTTACCAACAAAAATCCTCGAGTGACCTCCTACCTCCGGCCCATCCACCTAGTCATCCTCGGACATGGGACGCAGCTACCGCTGCCGGTAGAAGGTGAGGTCAAAACCATCGGCGGTGCGGAGCCCATCTTGCGGCAGACCGGATGCCAGCTCCGTCCGGCGCTCGTGGCCGCTAGCTAGCCAAAATAGCTCCGTCCAACTGCTTGTCTGCAAGGTTTGCTGGCTAGATTGGCACGGCAACGCGGTGGCTTGCTCGTGCACGCCTCGGTCAGGCCAGCCATCTGGCTCGAGCGAAGGCCAGCGCGGCGGCTTGCTCGCTCGTTAGTCACGCTCGGACCAGCCTGCCAACCCGTGTGGAGGCCAGCACGGCGTTCGGCGGAGCGGTGGCAAACTCGCTCATCACCGGCGCCACCGACGAACACGCATCAGTACTGTTTGAAGTAATGTTCAGGAAAAATAATGATTTGAGGGGGACTAACAGGATAGAAGGTCAGATGTGGGTCCCTCGTGTCAACGGTTAAACAAAATGTGTTGGTTTAAGCTGTTGGGGAACGTAGTAATTTCAAAAAAAATTCCTACGCACACGCAAGATCATGGTGATGCATAGCAACGAGAGGGGAGTGTATCTTCATACCCTTGAAGATCGCTAAGCGGAAGCGTTTATCAACGCGGTTGATGTAGTCGTATGTCTTCACGATCCGACCGATCCAAGTACCGAACGCACGGCACCTCCAAGTTCTGCACACGTTCAGCTAGATGACGTCCTCGCCTTCTCGATCCAGCAAGATGGGCGAAGTAGTAGATGAGTTCCGGCAGCACGACGGCGTGGTGACGGTGTTGGTGAAGAATAATCTCCGCAGGGCTTCGCCTAAGCACTATGGAAACTATGACGGAGGATAAACTAGAGGGGACGGGGTTGCCGGCACACGCCTTGGTGTTTCTTGATGTGTCTTTGGTGCTAGCCCTGCCCCTCTATTTATATGTTAAGCCTTGGGGTCGAAACTTGGAGTAAAAGCCTCCACAAAGTCGGTTTCACCCAAAAGGCAAGAGTCCTTCTCGGACTCCAGGGCCAGACGCCAGGGTTCCCGGCGTCTGGACCCAGACGCCAGGGACCCTGGCGTCTGGCCCGTGGACTCCGCAAAACTTCCTTTTGCGCTTTCCAAAAACCTTGTGGGCTTTCCCCTTTGGCCCAAATAACGTGTTCTTGTACCCAAACATTTTAGGAAACATCCGGAACCCCTTCCGGTGAATTTTGGAACCCTTCCGGAGATCAAACACTATTATCCCATATATCAAACTTTATCTCCGGACCATTCCGGAGTTCCTCGTCATGTCCATGATCTCATCTGGGACTCCGAACAACATTCGGTTACCAACATACATAACTCATATAATACTATATCGTCAATGAAACGTTAAGCGTGTGGACCCTACGGGTTCGACAACTATGTAGACATGACCGAGACACATTTCTGGTCAATAACCAATAGCGGGACCTGGATGCCCATATTGGCTCCCACATATTCTATGAAGATCTTTATCGGTCAAACCGCATAACAACATACATTGTTCCCTTTGTCATCGGTATGTTACTTACCCGAGATTCGATCGTCGGTATCCCAATACCTAGTTCAATCTCGTTACCGACAAGTCTCTTTACTCGTTTCGTAATACACCATCTCACAACTAACTTATTAGTTGTAATGCTTGCAAGGCTTAAGTGATGTGTATTATCGAGAGGGCCCAGAGATACCTCTTCGACAATCGGAGTGACAAATCCTAATCTTGAAATACGCCAACCCAACAAGTACCTTCGGAGACACCTGTAGAGCACCTTTATAATCACCCAGTTATGTTGTGACGTTTGGTAGCACACAAAGTGTTCCTCTGGTAAACGGGAGTTGCATAATCTCATAGTCATAGGAACATGTATAAGTCATGAAGAAAGCAATAGCAAAATACTTAAACGATCAAGTGCTAAGCTAACGGAATGGGTCAAGTCAATCACATCATTCTCCTAATGATGTGATCCCGTTAATCGAATGACAACTCATGTCTATGGTTAGGAAACATAACCATCTTCAATTAACGAGCTAGTCAAGTAGAGGCATACTAGTGACACTCTGTTTGTCTATGTATTCACACATGTATTATGTTTCCGGTTAATACAATTCTAGCATGAATAATAATCATTTATCATGATATAAGGAAATAAATAATAACTTTATTATTGCCTCTAGGGCATATTTCCTTCAGTCTCCCACTTCCACTAGAGTCAATAATCTAGTTCACATTGCCATGTGATTTAACATCAATAGTTCACATCTTTATGTGGTTAACACCCATAATTCACATCGACATGTGACCAACACCCAAAGGGTTTACTAGAGTCAGTAATCTAGTTCACATCGCTATGTGATAAACACCCAAAGAGTACTAAGGTGTGATCATGTTTTGCTTGTGAGATAATTTTAGTCAACGGGTCTGTCACATTCAGATCCATAAGTATTTTGCAAATTTCTATGCCTACAATGCTCTGCACGGAGCTACTCTAGCTAATTGCTCCCACTTTCAATATGTATCTAGACCGAGACTTAGAGTCATTTAGATTAGTGTCAAAACTTGCATTGACGTAACCCTTTACGACGAACCTTTTATCACTTCCATAATCGAGAAACATATCCTTATTCCACTAAGGATAACTTTTACCGCTGTCCATTGATCTACTCCTAGATCACTATTGCACTCCCTTGCCAAGCTTAGTGGCAGGGTATGCAATAGATCTGGTACACGGCATGGCATACTTTATAGAACCTATGGCTGATGCATAGGGAATGACTTTCATTCTCTTTCTATCTTCTGTCGTGGTCGGGTTTTGAGTCTTACTCAATCTCACACCTTGTAACACAGGCAAGAACTCTTTCTTTGATTGTTCCATTTTGAACTACTTCAAAATCTTGTCAAGGTATGTATTCATTGAAAAACTTATCAAGCGTCTTGATCTATCTCTATAGATCTTGATGCTCAATATGTAAGCAGCTTCACCGAGGTCTTTCTTTGAAAAACTCCTTTCAAACACTCCTTTATGCTTTGCAGAATAATTCTACATTATTTCCGATCAACAATATGTCATTCACATATACTTACCAGAAAGGCTGTAGTGCTCCCACTCACTTTCTTGTAAATACAGGCCTTTCCAAAAGTCTGTATAAAACCATATGCTTTGATCAACTCATCAAAGCGTATATTCCAACTCCGAGATGCTTGCACCAGTCCATTGATGGATCGCTGGAGCTTGCACATTTTGTTAGCACCTTTAGGATTGACAAAACCTTATGGTTGTATCATATACAACTCTTATTTAATAAATCCATTAAGAAATGCAGTTTTGACATCCTTTTGCCAGATTTCATAAAATGTGGCAATTGCTAACATGATTCAGACAGACTTAAGCATCGATACGAGTGAGAAAATCTCATTGTATTCAACACCTTGAACTTATCGAAAACCTTTTTGCGACAAGTCGAGCTTTGTAGATAGTAACACTACTATCAGCATATGTCTTCCTCTTGAAGATCCATTTATTTTCTATGGCTTGCCGATCATCCAGCTAGTCTACCAAAGTCCATACTTTGTTCTCATACATGGATCATATCTCAGATTTTACGGCCTCAAGCCAGTTTGCGGAATCTGGGCTCATCATCTCTTCCTCATAGTTCGTAGGTTCATCGTGGTCTAGTAACATGACTTCCAGAACACGATTACCGTACCACTCTGGTGCGGATCTTACTCTGGAAGACCTACAAGGTTTGGTACCAACTTGATCTGAAGTTTCATGATCATCACATTAACTTCCTCACTAATTGGTGTAGGAATCACTGGATCTGATTTCTGTGATGAAATACTTTCCAATAAGGTAGAAGGTACAATTACCTCATCAAGTTTTACTTTCCTCCCACTCACTTCTTTCAAGAGAAACTCCTTCTCTAGAAAGGATCCATCTTAGCAATGAATAACTTGCCTTCGGATCTGTGATAGAAGGTGTACCCAATAGTTACGTTTGGGTATTCTATGAATACGCACATCTCCGATTTGGGTTCGAGCTTATCAGGTGAAAACTTTTTCACATAAGCATTACAGCCCCAAACTTTAAGAAATAACAACTTTTGGTTTCTCGCCAAACCACAGTTCATAAGGCGTCGTCTCAACGGATTTTGATGGTGCCCTATTTAAAGTGAATGCAGCTGTCTCTAATGCATAACCCCAAAACAATAGTGGTAAATCGGTGAGAGACGTCATAGATTGCACTATATCCAATAAAGTACGGTTATGACGTTCGGACACACCATAACGCTGTGGTGTTCCATGTGACGCGAGCTGTGAAACTATTCAACATTGTTTTATATGAAGGCCAAACTCGTAACTCAAATATTCTTCTCCACGATCAGATCGTAGAAACTTTATTTTCTTGTTACGATGATTCTCCACTGCACTATGAAATTCTTTGAACTTTTCAAATGTTTCAGACTTGTGTTTCATTAAGTAGATATACTCATATCTGCTCAAATCATCTTGTGAAGGTCAGAAAATAACGATACCTACCACGAGCATCAACACTCATTGGACCGCATACATTGGTATGCATTATTTCCAACAAGTCAGTATCTTGTTCCATTGTTCCGAAGAACGGAGTTTCAGTCATCTTGCCCAAAAGGCACGGTTCGCAAGCATCAAATGATTCATAATCAAGTGATTCCAAAAACCCATTAGCATGGAGTTTCTTCATGCGCTTTACACCGATATGACCCAAACGGCAGTGCCACAAATAAGTTGCACTATCATTATTAACTTTGCATCTTTTGGCATCAATATTATGAATATGTGTATCACTACGATCGAGATCCAACAAACTATTTTCATTGGGTGTATGACCATTGAAGGTTTTATTCATGTAAATAGAACAACAATTATTTTCTGACTTTAAATGAATAACCGTATCGCAATAAACATGATCAAATCATATTTATGCTCAACGCAAACGCCAAATAACATTTATTTAGGTTTAACACTAATCCCAAAAGTATAGGGAGTGTGTGATGATGATCATATCAATCTTGGAACTACTTCCAACACTCATCGTCACTTCCCCTCAACTAGTCTCTGTTTATTATGTAACACCTGTTTCGAGTTACTAATCTTAGCAACTAAACAAGTATCAAATACTCAGGGGCTACTATAAACACTAGTACGGCACACATCAATAACATGTATATCAAATATACCCTTTTTCACTTTGCCATCCTTCTTATCCACCAAATATTCAGGGCATTTCCGCTTCCAGTGACCATTTTCTTTGCAGTGTAAGCACTCTGTTTCAGGCTTTGGTCCAGCTTTGGTCTTCTTCACGGGAGTGACAACTTGTTTTCCATTCTACTTGAAGTTTCCCTTTATTTCCCTTTGCCCTTTTCTTGAAACTAGTGGTCTTGTCAATCATCAACACTTGATGCTCTTTCTTGATTTCTACCTTCGTTGATTTCAACATCACGAAGAGCTCGGGAATCGTTTTCGTCATCCCTTGCATACTATAGTTCATCACGAAGTTCTAGAAACTTAGTGATGGTGACTAGAGAATTCTGTCAATCACTAACTTATCTGGAAGATTAACTCCCACTTGATTCAAGCGATTGAAGTACCCAGACAATCTGAGCACATGCTCACTAGTTGAGCGATTCTCCTCCATCTTTTAGCTATAGAACTTGCTGGAGACTTCATATCTCTCAGCTCGGGTATTTGCTTGAAATATTAACTTCAATTCCTGGAACATCTCATATGGTCCATGACGTTCAAAACGTCTTTGAAGTCCCGATTCTAAGCCGTTAAGCATGGTGCACTAAACTATCAAGTAGTCATCATATTGAGCTAGGCAAACGTTCATAACGTCTGCATCTGCTCCTGCAATAGGTCTGTCACCTAGCGGTGCATTAAGGACATAATACTTCTATGCAGCAATGAGGATAAACCTCAGATCACGGATCCAATCCGCAGCATTGCTACTAACATCTTTCAACACAATTTTCTCTAGGAACATATCAAAATAAACATATGAAAGGAACAACGCGAGCTATTGATCTACAACATAATTTGCAAAATACTACCAGGACTAAATTCATGATAAATTTAAGTTCAATTAATCATATTACTTAAGAACTCCCACTTAGACAGACATCTCTCTAGTCATCTAAGTGATCACGTGATCCAAATCAACTAAACCATGTCCGATCATCACGTGAGATGGAGTAGTTTCAACGGTGAACATCAATATGTTGATCATATCTACTATATGATTCACGCTCGACCTTTCGGTCTCCGTGTTCCGAGGCCACATCTGTTATATGCTAGGCTCGTCAAGTTTAACCTGAGTATTCCGCGTGTGCAGCTGTTTTGCACCCGTTGTACTTGAACGTAGAGCCTATCACACCCGATCATCACGTGGTGTCTCAGCACGAAGAACTTTCGCAACGGTGCATACTCAGGGAGAACACTTCTTGATAATTTTAGTGAGAGATCATCTTAAAATGCTACCGTCAATCAAAGCAAGATAATATGCATAAAGGATAAACATCACATGCAATCAATATAAGTGATATGATATGTCCATCATCATCTTGTGCTTGTGATCTCCATCTTCGAAGCACCGTCATGATCACCATCGTCACCGGCGCGACACCTTGATCTCCATCATAGCATCGTTGTCGTTATGCCATCTATTGCTTCTACGACTATTGCTACTGCTTACTGATAAAGTAAAGCAATTCCAGGGCGTTTGCATTTCATACAATAAAGCGACAACCATATGGCTCCTGCCAGTTGCCGATAACTTCGGTTACAAAACATTATCATCTCATACAATAAAATATAGCATCACGTCTTGACCATATCACATCACAACATGCCCTGCAAAAATAAGTTAGACGCCCTCTACTTTGTTGTTGCAAATTATACGTGGCTGCTACGGGGTGAGCAAGAACCGTTCTTACCTATGCATCAATACCACAACGATAGTTCATCAAGTTAGTGTTGTTTTAACCTTCGCAAGGACTAGGCGTAGCCACACTCGGTTCAACTAAAGTTGGAGAAACATACACCCGCCAGCCACCTGTGTGCAAAGCACGTCGGTAGAACCAGTCTCGCGTAAGCGTACGCGTAATGTCGGTCCGGGCCGCTTCATCCAACAATACCGCTGAACCCAAGTATGACATGCTGGTAAGCAGTATGACTTGTATCGCCCACAACTCACTTGTGTTCTACTCGTGCATATAACATCTACGCATAAAACCTAGGCTCGGATGCCACTGTTGGGGAATGTAGTAATTTCAAAAATTTCCGACGCACACGCAAGATCATGGTGGTGCATAGCAACGAGAGGGGAGTGTATCTTCATACCCTTGAAGATCGCTAAGCGGAAGCGTTTATCAACGCGGTTGATGTAGTCGTACGTCTTCATGATCCGACCGATCCAAGTACCGAACGCACGGCACCTCCGAGTTCTGCACATGTTCATCTTGATGACGTCCTCGCCTTCTCGATCCAGCAAGACGGGCGAAGTAGTAGATGAGTTCCGGCAGCACGACAGCGTGGTGATGGTGTTGGTGAAGAACAATCTCCGCAGGGCTTCACCTAAGCACTACGGAAACTATGACGGAGGATAAACTAGAGGGGACGGTGTTGCCGGCACACGGCTTAGTGTTTCTTGATGTGTCTTTGGTGCTAGCCCTGCCCCTCTATTTATATGTTGAGCCTTGGGGTCGAAACTTGGAGTAAAAGCCTCCACAAAGTCGGTTTCACCCGAAAGGCAAGAGTCCTTCTCGGACTCCAGGGCCAGACGCCAGGGTTCCCGGCGTCTGGACCCAGACGCAAAGGACCCTAGCGTCTGGCCCCTGGACTCCGCACAACTTCCTTTTGCGCTTTCCAAAAACCTTGTGGGCTTTCCACTTTGGCCCAAATAACGTGTTCTTGTACCCAAACATTTCGGGAAACATCCGGAACCCCTTCCGGTGAATTCCGGAACCCTTCCGGAGATCAAACACTATTATCCCATATATCAAACTTTATCTCCGGACCATTCCGGAGTTCCTCGTCATGTCCATGATCTCATCCGGGACTCCGAACTACATTCGGTTACCAACATACATAACTCATATAATACTATATCATCAATGAAATGTTAAGCATGCGGACCCTACGGGTTCGAGAACTATGTAGACATGACCGAGACACGTTTCCGGTCAATAACCAATAGCGGGACCTGGATGCCCATATTGGCTCCCACATATTCTACGAAGATCTTTATCGGTCAAACCGCATAACAACATACGTTGTTCCCTTTGTCATCGGTATGTTACTTTCCCGAGATTCGATCGTCGGTATCCCAATACCTAGTTCAATCTCGTTACCGACAAGTATCTTTACTCGTTCCATAATACACCATCTCACAACTAACTTATTAGTTGTAATGCTTGCAAGGCTTAAGTGATGTGTATTACTGAGAGGGCCTAGAGATACCTCTCCGACAATCGGAGTGACAAATCCTAATCTCGAAATACGCCAACCCAACAAGTACCTTCGGAGACACCTGTAGAGCACCATTATAATCACCCAGTTACGTTGTGACGTTTGGTAGCACACAAATTGTTCCTATGGTAAACGGGATTTGCATAATCTCATAGTCATAGGAACATGTATAAGTCATGAAGAAAGCAATAGCAGAATACTTAAATGATCAAGTGCTAAGCTAACGGAATGGGTCAAGTCAACCACATCATTTTCCTAATGATGTGATCCCGTTAATCAAATGACAACTCATGTCTATGGTTAGGAAACATAACCATCTTCGATTAACGAGCTAGTCAAGTAGAGGCATACTAGTGACACTCTGTTTGTCTATGTATTCACACATGTATTATGTTTCTGGTTAATACAATTCTAGCATGAATAATAAACATTTATCATGATATATGGGAATAAATAATAACTTTATTATTTCCTCTAGGGCATATTTCCTTCATAAGAAGCCTTGTCAGCACGGACGTGTAGGCCAACCCTGTCATAAATGGGTTTAAACGAACTAATCAGTAGGAGTACTAGGTAGTAGTTTTTGGCATGGATTAAGAAATTCTGCGTATGTTTTTGCTATTTTTTGTACAATAGATTCTTCCTAGGGCTGGTTGAAAGTGGTAGTTTTTTGTTAGATACTCTACATATTGTAAGTAGGAGTGAAAGTTAAGCTTTGGAGGCCAATAAGCAAGGCTAGTTACATAGTGCATATGTGTACATGATTGAAAGTAAATATCAACCATGAGTGACTAATATCTTGATGGAAAACTCGAAACTATGGAATACTAGGAAAAAATGCATGGTTGGAAATACTAGCAATGTTCATGTCTATTGCAACGAATCATAATTAGAATAATACCTGTTCACAAACTTGGTACAAAACACTCTACTTTTGATATACATATGTTTCAATTAGAATATATTCCTTGGGCTGCTTTGCTGAGGTCAGGGAGGGATGTGGTTGGTTTTAAGATACTAATTATGGGTTTTTCCGCAAATTGGTAGACAAGTGGGATGTTGGTGAGAAAAGGCAACAACTTACCTCACAATCGTTAGATGTAGATCTAATGGTCAGAAACGACGGATGGCAGACACACTAGCATCACCAACTTAGTCTTGTGTAGGAGTACTAGCAAGATCCGTGCATTGCATGGAACATCAAGATGCATTTTTTTTATAAAACACTTGTTGTGATTGACCATTGCGGGAGTAATCCCATGTGTAAAAACTAATGATATCTCGAGAAATATGAGATAAGGTGAAGAGGAGTGGGGTGTGGTGGTGGTTGGTGGTCAGACTGAGCGGAGGCATGGGGATTGACGACGCTGGCAGCGGCCACCAGGCCAGTTTGTTCCAGAGGCTTCCTTTCTTAATTGCTCAACAATGAGGTTTGTTGGAGAGAGGGATGAATGAGGGAAGGCCTTGTCTGCAAATGTGGAGAGGGGTGCGGGTATCTTTTAGTTTAATTTCCATCCGTCAGATATAGATTGGACGGTCTATATTGCAAGATGGCACACATACCATCATCACCACCTTGGTTTTTTATAAGAGAAGAAATATAAGTATGGAGATACAAACATATTATCGATACTTGCTTCCGTAAACTAGCATCTAAATTATGTTCAATGCCTCGGCATGTGGGGCCTTAGCACAATGACTTCTCGACTGTGTAAAAAAAAGATTTTCCCATCGCCGACAAGGAGGGGGTGACGGCGGCGTGCTTTTTGGCTTGCTCTAGTCCTAGTAGTCATACTAGGTGGTCTAAGCACGTGTAGATTTATTCTTTTTCACGTCTCGTGTTCGCCGTACTGCCACGACTGTTGATGAATAGACGGTAAGTTATTCACGGGGAAACCCTTGATGAGCGTGTTTGTGAGAGAGAGAGAGAGAGACAGTGTGCGTGTGTGATATGTTAGAGACTGAGGCAATGATAACAGATTCTGTGTGTCTATGTGTGTGGAGGATAGAGAGAGACATGTACATGGGGCTTTGTGTTGTGTAACGTGGAGACACATATACATAATTAGAGAGTGAGTGTGTGAGATACACATGCGGACATGCGGACATGGGGAGAGATGAGGATCCAGATAAATGGGTGTTTGTGCGCGTTTGTGTCTGTTTGTGCACGCGTTTGTGTGTGAGAGGGAGAGAGTGTACGTGGAGTAGAGAGACCACTGATGATGTAAACCTAGTATAAGGGAAGGGGAATGGTGTGACATGTGTAGTAGCGGGATAGCATGGGTGCAGGCTGGGGGAGCAGACTATTTGGAAGAGACATTGAGTGTGTGTGTGTGGGAGAGGTGTGTGAGAGCGAGAGAAAGAGAGAGCTAGCGACGGAGAGAGAGAGAGGAAGAGAGGGGGCGAGAGGGGTCGTTTGTGTCGGATTTAGGGTTCCGGCAGACCCTTGAGGTTCGAACACTGGGGTGCGCGCGGAGATTTCGCCTTCTACCTACCTGTTCCTCACCGAATCGCTAGGATCTAAACTACGAAAAGAGCAACACAAGAGACACAGGGTTTAGACTGGTTCAGGCCACCATTGTGGTGTAATACCCTACTCTAGTGTGTCGTGTGGTGGATTGCCTCTTGGGCTGATGATGAACAATACAAGGAAGAACAGCCTCGCGAGGGTCTGTTCTTGGTTGGTGCGATGAACTGCTAGGAGGAGTTCAGTCTCTCTCTCTCTCTCTACTGGTTTTCTGGTGAGGATTCTCGATACCATATGCAGATACCAGATGTATGTCCTATCCAGATCCTCTACCCTGGGGGTGGCTAGTCCTATTTATAGGCAAAGGCCCTGGGTCTCTTCCCAAATATTAAGCGGGAAGGGCGCCAACAATTGGCCATTTTGAAGGGGAACATCGGGTACACTTATCCTGACTAAAGTTGGTCCTCACCTGTCAAAAGCTCTAGTGGTGACGCCTGCTTGGGCTCCACAATGACTTCCTCCCTGCCGTTGCGCTAGTCTTGGTCTTGTTGCACCGAAATGGATGCCTTTGCTTGATGCTCTCGCCTGTGCTTGCTCCCTTTGCACCAAAGAGGAAAGGAGGACACTGCACGGGCTAGCGCCCGACTGGCAGCCTTCTCGTCATGGCTTGCGTCATGGGCACCTCGTGAGGTACCCCGCCTTGAACTCTCCGCCTGCTCGTGAGCCAGCCTGATGAGGCCGTGCCTGAGGAAGCTCCTTGTCGTCTGCCCCACGAGGCATGGCTCCTCGCGAGGGTCTTGAGCTTGTGTTGATGAAGATGGGCCGTGCTGGGCCCCCTTTGAGCCACGCTGTAGGCCGCAGGCAGGCAAGTCTGGGGACCCCCATTCCCAGAACGCCGACAGTAGCCCCCGGGCCCAAGGCGCGCTCGGACTTGGCCGAGCAGAGAGGCGAAAGGGCAAGTGTGAAGCGCCGCGGGCCCTAACAGCCTGCGGCCTTGGGCGCTGCGTGGCGGTTGATTGGACGTGGGCGTCTCCACTTCCCCACGACGCCTCGGCAACTGCACGGATTCGACAAGTCCCTGCGAGGAACCAAGAATTTACCCCATGGGGGCTTGTAAGATGTCTGTAGCTCCTTTTGTCAATATGATCCTCATTGTGAAGTAGTACGAGACTCTTATTCCGTCTTAGCTTAGTTTCTTCCTTTCAGACCTCGTGAGCGCTTGATGCTCTGCGCCGACAGGTCCCAGTCCCAAGGCGGCTTCAGCCGTCGCTGGTATGCCAGGTCGCGATGCCGTGGTCAAGGCCAGGAGGTGAGCGGCCCGAGGCCCGGTAAGAGCCCCTGAGTCGCGATGCTTAGGAGGTCCCCCTTGGCCCTCAAGCAGCCGTCATTCGGTGAGAAAGGAGAGCGACGTTGCTAATACGGGATTGCATTAGGTGCGGGGATGGTGTTGCGATAGCTAGTGTTCCCGGAGAGTGACTTATCTCGAGGGTCAGGAAACGCTTCCTGGTGCGGCGCTAGGTCCGTGCCTTGGCCGGTGAGGGGTTGCTTGGCGAGGTCCTCGCGTGCTTCTCTCCTTTCGCTTTCGCTCCCCTTTCTGCTCTACGTCCTTGGGTCCCGGCCCTCGAGCGAGTCTCAGCCGTCGCTGGTATGCCAGGTCGCGATGCCGTGGACAAGGCCAGAGGGTGAGGGCTGGAGAGCCAGTAGGAGCCCTGAGTCGCGATGCTCAGGTACCCCCCCCCCCTTTAACGTGCAAGCGGTTTGCATGGACAAGAGTGAAGAAGACACCGTGAGGGCCTCACATGACGATGCTCCTTGGGGGGACCCTGCAGGCTCATCACAGAAGGAACGAGAGATCGTCGCGACAATCGACGGTTAGCCGTTAGTTGCTTTAGAGAGGCGACGTGGCATGAAAGGCCTGGCGAGGTGTATTGGTTCACCCGTGAGCCAGCGCGGGACTCACGGGGCCCTACCCCAAGGCGGGTTGCGCCTGGCATTGGGCCTTATCTTGGGATGTGTTCCTGCAAATTGGGTTACATGCCGGTGCTCTACGTCCTCGGGTCCCGGCTCTCGAGCTGGTCTCAGCCGTCGCTGGTATGCTAGGTCGCGATGCCGTGGACAAGACCAGAGGGTGAGGGCCGGAGAGCCGATAGGAGCCCTAAGTCACGATGCTCAGGCACCCCCCCCTTTAACGCGCAAGCTGGGTTAGACGTTGAAACTCTACGTCCTCGGGTCCCGGCTCTCAAGCTGGTCTCAGCCGTCGCTGGTATGCCAGGTCGTGATGCCGTGGACAAGACCAGAGGGTGAGGGCCGGAGAGCCGGTAGGAGCCCTGAGTCGTGATTCTCAGGCACCCCCCCTCTAACGTGCAAGCTTGGTTAGATGTCGAAACTCTACGTCCTCGGGTCCCGGCTCTCGAGCTGGTCTCAGCCATCGCTGGTATGTGAGGTCGCGATGCCGTGGACAAGACTAGAGGGTGAGGGCTGGAGAGCCGGTAGGAGCCTTGAGTCGCGATGCTCAGGCACCCCCCCTTTAATGCGCAAGCTTCCGACATCCAAGAGGAAAAGGTACCATGAACAGGCACCAAATAACAAGCATGATGGGTCGAAAGCATGGCCCCAAGATAAATGCAAAAAGGGGTACACGCCACTGGGACTGACCCGAGCGGCTTGGGGATAATGCAGCCCGAGGGGCGCCCCCAACAAAGTAAGCTAAGAACATGAAATAAAAGGGATACACGCCGTAGGGACGGACCCATGCAGCCTGGGAATAATGCGGCCCTGAGGGCGCTCCCAGCTGGAAATGAAACTTGAAAGATTTTACCTG
Organism: Triticum aestivum; assembly: GCF_018294505.1. Classification (NCBI taxonomy): domain Eukaryota; kingdom Viridiplantae; phylum Streptophyta; class Magnoliopsida; order Poales; family Poaceae; genus Triticum; species Triticum aestivum. The sequence goes on along the minus strand of NC_057795.1, from coordinate 81,119,087 downwards.
ATGATGCTGAAGACGAAGGGGTGTTGATGTAGCAGACTCGGTGGGCTGCGGGAGCCGGTCCTCACGAGCCCCCAGGCCCTGGGGCCTCGGGAGGCTCCGGAGGCACTGGTGGCTCCTTGCGGACCATCTCCATCTCCACCAGGGCTGCGGAACGCCTGACCTCTTGAGCCTCCAGGATGGCCCTCATGAGGCGCTGGTATGCGGCAGCCGCGTTCGGCAAGCCGTAAGGCATGCGAACGTAGTTGTGGGGCAGACCCTCGCAGCGTCCCACTTGCGAAGGCCAGAGGCGCTCCTGAGACGCGGCTCAGTTGAGCCCAAGAATGTCGATGCAGACGCGCAACCCACCATCCTTGCCTGGATGGGGGGGCACAGCGGGTAAGCGGCGGCTGCCTCTCATGACTCTTGACTCCTGTAGCTCCTAAATGCCCTCGCTGACAAACTCCTAAGGGTTTGGCCCTCCTTGCCTTGCTCCTTCTTGATGGAAACATGCTTCGAAACACGCCTCCACGTGGTGCCCAAGCGCCTCCCTTGCGACCTTGGCAAGGTCGGCGGCCCTCCAGGGGAGAGCCCCCGAGCCCTGCCTGAGGAGGGCGTCGGGCGCGCTTCCCTATGCGATGGAAGGAGGTTCCCCCTAAGCAGGCGCGGACCCTGAGGGGCCTGCCTCCTGAGGGGCCGGGCCGGACGATGTCTTATTCTTCTTGGGGGCGGCCTTGGGAAGCCTCCTGCTTCCGTGATCCGGGTCTTCCAGTGGTGCGGCCTGAAAGGCTCGCTCCAGGGAACATGCTGCGTCTCTCTCTTCGCAGGGCACTGTGATGACTCCGCCACTTCCTGGCATCTCGAGGACGTTGTAGCCGTGGTGGGTTACGGCCATGAACTTGGCCACTGCTGGCTACCCGAGGATGGCATTGTATGGCAGGCGAATGTGGGCGACGTCGAAGTCGATGATCTCGGTGCGGTAGTTGTCGCGTGCCCCGAAGTTGACAGGGAGGCGGACCTGCCCAATCGGGACCATGGAGCCGTCGGTGACTCCGGGGAAAGGCTTGGTTGGCTGAAGCTGATTGTAGGGCACTTGGAGATTGTTGAACGTTTCCACGGACAGGACATTGAGCCCTGCCCCGCCATCGATGAGGGTCCTGATGACTAGCACGTTGTTGATGATTGGGGAACAAAGCATCGGGAGCACTCCGGCTGTGGCCGCACACTTGAGCTGATCCGCTAAACTGAATGTGATGGCGCACGCGGACCACCTGAGAGGGCGCGTGGCCTCGAGCTTGGAGAGGACTGCATTCACTTCGCGGGCGAACTGCTTGAAGATGCACTGAGAGGCTGGGGCTTGAGCTCCGCCCACGATGCAGGCGATCGCACGTGGTTCTTGGAAGCCCCCAGCCCCCTCGTCCTGATGACGGTCCTCGTTTCTCCTTGGCTGCGACGGCTGCGTAGGGAGGCCTGCGTTACCTTGCAGGCAATCCTGGCGAGGCTGATCCATCCAGCCTCCCTTGCGAGGCGGATCCTGCCAGCGATCCTCGTGAGGTTGGTCGCGCCACCCTTGACATGGGCCGCGGTCTTCCCAGCATTCTGCGTTCCTTCCTCCTCCTCGGCCATAGCCCCGGTCGCTGCGGTCGGGACGTCGGTCGGCCCTTCCTTCACGCATGGCCCGGAGCTTTTGGCATTCATTGGTGTTGTGGGTATGGGGGTCTTAGTACATGCAGTACCGACTGCCCTTGGTGGATTCGGGCTGATCTCCGCCCCGCTTGGTGTCTGGTTCTGCCGCGAGCACGGTAGCCCCCTTGCGCTTCACGTCCTTGGCCTTGGGCTTCTTCTCTTGTGGGTCTATGGCAGGCAGCTCGAGGAGGGAGAGACGCCCTTCCTCAGCCATGGCGCACTTGGTCGCCAGGTTGAACAGCTCCAAGGAAGTGCACAGATCTTCATGCATTGCAAGCTCCTCCTTCATCTTGACGTCGCGCACGCCGTTAGAGAAGGCTAAGATGATGGCCTCCTCGGTCACCTTGGGAATCTTGAGGCGTGCATTGTTGAAGCGCTGGATGTACTTCTGCAGGGTTTCCCCTGGTTGCTGCTTGATGTGGCGCATGTCGCTCACGGCGGGTGGCCAGTCGCGAGTACCCTGGAAGTTGGCGATGAAGCGGGTGCGCATCTCGTCCCGGGAGGAGATCGTGCCTGGGGCCAGGTTCAGGAGCCAGGTGCGGTCCCCGTCCTTGAGCGCCATGGGAAACCAGTTCTCCATGACCTTCTCGTCTTCGTTGGCAGCCTCGATGCACAGCTCATAGAGCTGGAGGAACTCTGCGGGGTCAGCCATGCCGTCGTAGCGAGAAGGCAGGTCTGGCTTGAACTTGCCGGGCCACGCGACAACGCGCAGCTCGGTGGTGAAGGCGCGGCAGCTCGCTGTGGCCACGGGAGGCCTTGGGTGACGAAGATCTTGGTCCTGCGGGCCCCCATGCGCTGCAGCTGGGAGCAGCGCGGGGTCTTGACGTGCTGGAGCAGGAGCGTGGTCAGGACGAGCCGGAGCAGGGAGCGCTCGGGCAGCTTCTCGAGGGCGAGGGACTACTTGGCAGCTCTGCTCTTGCCGCGCTGGCGCCTGACGGAGCGGGTTCCGCCCAGGGGCCGCGCGCCTTGGGGCCAGGGCGCCTTCTTGAGGGGGAGGCGGCTGAGGCGCCCCAGGAGCTTCATTGCCCGCGCAGGGCGGGGCGTGGTGCAGCGAGAAGGACGGCACAGGGGAGCCCCCAACGGCGCGGACGAGTTCGGCGACTCGGTCGAGCCACTCTTCGTGGACTTCGTCGATTGGGCGGTAGCACAGGAGCTCGTTTGCCGCGATAAGCGCAGCTCGAGCCTCCATGGCCGCGCGGGGGGCGCAGGACGAAGAACCAGCAGGGGTGAGCGAGGGTGTAGCGGTGCGGCCGTCTCGCCTCATGGACGGTTGCTGGGACGATGCTTGCTGCTCGTTCCCCGCCGGGCCAGTGGCGGCGTTGACAGCAGGTGACGGGGAACGACGAGGTCGCCCGCCGACGGGAACCGTCTGGGCGACGCGGGAAGCGAGGGCGGCTTGGCGCTCGGCGCGAGCCCGACGTGCGTCAGACATGGATGCGACGGTCGGAGAAGAACAGGGCGACGGAAGACGAATTCCGGAGCACCCCTACCTGGCGTGCCAAATGTCGGATTTAGGGTTCCGGCAGACCCTTGAGGTTCGAACACTGGGGTGCGCGCGGAGATTTTGCCTTCTACCTACCTGTTCCTCACCGAATCGCTAGGATCTAAACTACGAAAAGAGCAACACAAGGGTTCAGGCCACCATTGTCACTACTAGGAAAAGGGCTATAGATGGGATGGACACTAATGGCGCAGTGTACATGTGGTGCGCCATTACTAAATACTAATGGCACACCATGTGTCGGTGCGCCATTAGTGTGCAAATACTAATGGCGCACCACATCCCATGGTGCGCCATTAGTAAAAAAAATTATGCTTTTCAAAACTACTAATGGCGCATCGTGGGAGTGGTGCTCCATTACTAGTTGACATAGTAATGGCGCACCAAGACCACCATGCGCCATTAGTAGTTTTGAAAAAAAAGTAAAAAAATAAAAAAAAATTGTTAGTAATGGCGCACCTGTCGACAGTGCGCCATTAGTAGTTTTAACTAGTAATGGCGCACTGTCCACTGGTGCGCCATTACTATGTTTTTTTCAAAAAAAATTTAAAAAACTTTCAATTTTTTTTTCAAAACTAGTAATGGCGCACCGTGGGGTGGTGCGCCATTACTAGTTAAACTAGTAATGGCGCACCACCCCACGGTGCGCCATTACTAACTTGGCCCAACACCGAATGCACCCCCCCCCCTGTGGACCGCCTTTTTAGTTTTGAATAAACTAAAAGAAAATGATGGAAATGTCAAAAAAATAAAAGAAAATAAGTTTCCCATGTGATATGTGGTCTAGTTGTTGGGAAAATTTACAAATATGAATTTTGACTTTATTTGCAAAAATTCTCCGGAAATTTGTAAAATGTGCATAACTTTTGCATACGTACTCGGATTAAAAAGTTTTTTATATGAAAAATCATCTACCCCCGTTAAACATTTTCAAAATCCCCAAAAACCTAACAGAAAAAAGTTACGGGGCTTTCAAGATCTAGAGGCAAAAAATTCAAACTTACTAGTGGCGTAACATGGATGTGGTGCGCCACTAGTAACAGAAAAAAAAATTGGTTTTGAATTTTTTTTGAATTTTTTTTGAATTTTTTTCAAAAAATGATACGTAATATGACCGGGAAGTTTGAAATATTTTTCAAAATTTCATCATAGTGCCTGTGAAGTGAGCTGTAAAGTGCCTGTGAAGTTAAGTGTGCTTGGGCTGGAGTAGTGTGAGGATGGGTGACCTTTCGGGAAGTTTGACCACGGAGTGCGATTTGACCTGAGATTAAGCATATTGACCCGAGATTAAGCCATAGAGACCTGAGATTAAGAAAAAAATGAAAAAAAATAAAAAAAATTCAAAAATTTTTGAAAAAAAAATTTAAAAAAATTTTGAATTTTTTTTGAAAAAATGTTACTACTAATGGCGCACCATGAGCTATTCTAATGGCGCACCGCTGGATACTAATGGCGCACCGCTGGTGCGCCATTAGAAAAAAAGCATATTGACCCGAGATTAAGCCATAGAGACCTGAGATTAAGAAAAAAATTCAAAAAAAAAATCAAAAAAAATTTGAAAATAAAATTAAAAAAATTCTAAAAAAATTTGAAAAAAAATGTTACTACTAATGGCGCACCATGGGCTATTCTAATGGCGCACCAGCGGTGCGCCATTAGAAAAAAAATCTAATGGCGTGGTGCTAGTGGCGCACCTGTAGTGCGCCATTAGTAGCGAAAACAGGTGCGCCACTAGCAGCCCTTTTTCTAGTAGTGTGTGGTATAATACCCTACTCTAGTGTCTGGTGTGGTGGATTGCCTCTTGGGTTGATGATGAACAATACAAGGAAGAACAGCCTCGCGAGGGTCTGTTCTTGGCTGGTGCGATGAACTGCTAGGAGGAGTTCAGTCTCTCTCTCGCTCTACTAGTTTTCTGGTGAGGATTCTCGATACCAGATGCAGATACCAGATGTATGTCCTATCCAGATCCTCTACCCTGGGGGTGGCTAGTCCTATTTATAGGCAAAGGCCCTGGGCCTCTTCCCAAATATTGAGCGGGAAGGGCACCAACAATTGGCCATTTTGAAGGGGAACAGCGGGTACACTTATCCAAAATGGATGCCTTTGCTTGATGCTCTCGCCTGTGCTTGCTCCCTTTGCACCAAAGAGGAAAGGAGGACACTGCGCGGGCTGGCATCATGGCTTGCATCATGGGCACCTCGCGAGGTACCCCGCCTTGAATTCTCCGCCTCCTTGTGAGCCAGCCTGATGAGGCCGTGCCTGAGGAAGCTCCTTTTCGTCCGCCCCGCGAGGCTTGGCTCCTCGCGAGGGTCTTGAGCTTGTGCTGATGAAGATGGGTCGTGCTGGGCCCCCTTTGAGCCACGCCGCAGGCCGCAGGCAGGCATGTCTGGGGACCCCCGTTCCCAGAACGCTGACAGTTTGTGTCCATAAGTGGCGTATAGATAGGGAGACAATGTTGATGTTGTCCGAAATTGGCCTATGAACGGAGACGCAAGGGAAGCGAGTCATCGTGTGTTTGATAGGGACTTCATGAGAGATCTAGAATAGATGGTGTAGAGAACAATGTGCGAAATCGAGAACGATTATACATTAGGGAGCTATGCAAAGAGTCACGACATATATGTATGCAGGGAAAGAGCTGGAGCGGGTCCGCGTGTGGGAGAGATAGAAAGAGGATAGTGGTGCACAAGGAGACAAAGTGTGCTTGTTTGCAGTGGGGGTGGTGTGTGAGGTGAGTGCGCGAGAACCACATAACCAGGGAGATAGACGTTTGGGGGCGACGTTTTGTATGTATGGGAAATATACACTCTACATAGTGTGTGTGCTTGGCTAAGAGAGATAGCGGGAGACCTAGAGAGTGAGAGAAGAGATTTGTTCATGCCCGAGAGACAAAGTGATAGAGACCTATGTTGGGGTCCGGACTTTACAAGAGAGAGGGGTGTTAATGTGCTCGTGTGTTGGTATTTGGGGGAGAGAACGACTTCTCTATGTGTGTGTGTGTGTGTGTGTGGTGGTGGTGGGGGGGTTGACTTCAGATAAAGAGTGAGGTGTCTATATTTGAGGAACTTTAGCGTAATTGAGATATTGTGCACTCATGGTTGCTCCATTTGTTTCACAGTTTGTACTATGAGATAACGATACTTTTGAACATGCGTGATATACCTTGATGTACCAGAATTACAAACCTAAGATTGGAATTTTGGAATTCGACTCCATCATTAGCTTTTGTACTTCATTTAAACGGAGGTACATTTTTTAAGCCGGGATTTCGTGATTTCAAATTCATATATCAAACCTAGAGATATACACATATGGGCATTGACGGTGTCCTGGACTAGGGGGTACTCAACGCGTCGTCTCCCGGTCAGTTGGATTGGGCCGAGGACCCCCATGGCCGTATACTCATGGGCCAGTCTGGACAGTTGCCGCATACAAGGAAGATTCCACAAGACTTGGCGATCAAGACAAAGACTCCTCCCCCACCGGCGTATTCGGCTAGGACTCTTGTTATCCTAGGCCTCTGGTGCATTATATAAACCGAGGCCAGGCTAGTCGATATATATACAATATACAACAATCATACCATAGGCTAGCTTCTAGGGTTTAGCCTCCTTGATCTCGTGGTAGATCTACTCTTGTAATACCCACATCAGCAATATCAATCAAGCAGGACGTAGGGTTTTATCTCCATCAAGAGGGCCCGAACCTGGGTAAAACATCGTGTCCCTTGTCTCCTGTTACCATCCACCTAGCCGCATAGTTCGGGACCCCTACCCGAGATCCGCCAGTTTTGACACCGACATTGGTGCTTTCATTCAGAGTTCCGCTATGTGTTCGGCAAAAGGTCGATGGCTCGCCTGCAGATCAACTGCGACTTCGGCATCTTCGTCACCAGCTCGACTGGTCATCTTGGTTCGACCAAGGACTGCGCCCTACCTCCGATCGTCATGTTTGGATGAGGGCCTTCATCAACATCAACTCCGATCTCTGTCAAGATCATGGAGGAATCATCCAGGGAGCCCGGGGGCTCAACGTCAACATTGCCCTCAGGCAGACTGCTGTTTTTCTGGACAGCAAACTTGCATCCGCCGTCAACGCCTCCTCGAGCGTCGCTTTGATGATTGCTTCGGTGGAATTGTGAGGAATTGAGTCTACAACAACCCTGGAAAATTTCGTTGAGTTCCGATGGAGGAATCTCTGGCAATCTCCGATATACCGGAGCCGCATTGAATCTGGACGAGAATACGGACGAGCTTAGGGCGTGGTGTCCAGCTTCTAGCTCGCACTTCCTTTGGAAGATCCAACCGTTGATCGGCTGCGGAATTCCTATATCTACCGTCCAAACTCTGGGAACCTTCCGATTAGTGCATCACTTTTCGCATCTGTTTTCTGCGCGAAAACGAATCCGACCCGAGTTCGTCTTTTTTATGAACGGGATTTAGGACATACTTTTTGAAGGAAGTTTTGTATGGGGTATTGTGTTTTTCCCGAACACATCCCACTAACTCTAAGATCTTTTGAACATGATCTTCAACATCATGCTGGTGTCAAACTAGTCCGGCAATATTACTCCACGGCTGCCGACCTGCGCTAGACACGTCGTCACTTTGTTGAGCCGAGCTCAACTTCTTCGGATCATCATCTCGGCAAGCCGAACAAGAGTCCGGCATTGCGAAGGATAAATCATCACCAACATCGCCGCCCCACGGATTACACAGAGCGGGCATACCGGCATCACCGCACGGTCGCTTCATCAAGCCAGCATCGACCACGTCACGACCTGCATCGGCAGGGCCGCACTATTGCTTCTTCAAGCTGGTGTCCATCACGCCGACCTACTTCGCCATCTCGGCTGGACCAGGGGCTTCGCCATCTCTTCATCAACCTACTCCGGACACTTCGGCGTCACTAGACGACCAGGCATGGGTGCGCGGGTCGAGTCCCAATTTTGGGAATCACCTTCCTTCGGATTGCTACAACAAATAAACCAGGTGCTATTAATCCTGGTATTTCTTTTTGCTTGTTTGGGTTAAATTTTCCCAAGGAATTGTTACTCTGGTTAGTCCAGCATATGTACACAGGTCTATCAAATGGTGGCTGCATTATCGACGGTCGCATGATGGTTCGGTCAGTTTCCGTACACAGTCCGGCGAACGCGCATCCGGAACTCGGACCGACCTGTGAATCCAGGCTTTGTTACGCCTTTATTGCATTACGCCGACGACCTGCATCGACATCGACTTGGGCGCCAGGCCATATTTCTTTTATTACTCACTTTGCATAAATTATTAATTATGCAACATTTTTTTAAGTCCTATTATTACTATTATCCCCGATCTGCACTATTTTTTGTGCACAGGAAAATGATCCAGCCGGACTATATCTTTTGACGTCACCTCGGCTGGACAGGAGGCTTTGTCAACACTTCATTACCCCATGCCGGGGACTTCGGCATCACTCTGCCGTCCTGCACTGGCCGTGCTATGTCACCACTTCGGAGTGCCGAGCTCCTTGCTCCGCCACCTCGGGACCGGCTTGGGGGATGGAACCTTGTCCCGCATCAAGCTCGGACCGCGTCGTCAATACCAAACACATTAACCAGCTAAGTTGCCTTCATGCTCAAAGTTTTAAATTTTTGACTTGTGTTCGGCTCGACCAAGCATTATACTTTTTTGGGAAAAGGTTGCTTGTAATTTTTTTTCCTTGTCCAAACTCTGTTCGCACACACTTGACGCGCTACCCGCGCTCATTATACCTGGGGGCTTCTTTAACAGAAGCTTATTAATACGGGCTTTATGCCCAACACATGTGTCACACTTCCGCATGTACCTTTTATTCACCATTATATGCATCGATATGACTTAAGTTTTGGCCAAGCTGGGTTGCCTGGCTCCTGTGCTTACCCCTACGTTCCTGATTGTTCAGCTAGGTGGTAAAGGGAGCACCTCTGCGATTGTTACTACCGGGTCAGCCGGATGTGTACCTCAGACTGGGTGAAGCCGAAAGCTAGCGTTCTTAAGGGAATACTCGGTCGGTGAACTAAAAGATGATTTCTTACCTATTTATTTACCTGCCCCCAGATGTTTTCTACTCTTTTCGCAGTCCGGACATGCACTTTAGGGCATGCCTCCCAAGGAAAGGAACCCCTAACGGAACTATTCTCCCTGGAAGATGTTTCTTACTAACCATGTAATATAACATAACTAGTTGGGCACTTGTCTGATAAAGAACTAATGACCCCTACGCCTGGTCTCCATGCATGCCCCGGTTTTTATAACCGCGAGGGTATTCGGACACACTCCGGACTATTGGGTCCAGAGGTTGAAGCGAAAAGGTCCGCTACGACAAACGGTCTACAATCCGGCTAGAAGCCATTCTACATGTCACCTTACATTTTATAGTCAACTTTTACCCATGTCGCTTGGGGGCTCTTAAATTCATATGAGCCGTTTTATGATATGTGTTTTTCTTCTTAGTCGTTGCAAAGTTTTTATTTTCATTTATCACTCCTTTTTTCGACACAAGTGTGTGGTCACTAGCTGGGGAGCCTAATTTCTCTCTCAAAGCCGCTAGAGTTTAGTTTGCTAAACTGGCCTAGTAAGAAGTACTCCGCCTTCGGGATAGGAGGTTAAAGTCGTAGGCTGACCCGCTTGAAGCACGACAAAAGCACCTTTTTTTCTAAAGTCCAATTTTCAGATTGGCACCGAACACTTGATCTAGTTCGGACATTAGCCTTTTGAATAAGTTTTTTGGCTTTTCGAGCCCATGGCACGTTTAAACTATTTGTGTGTTTTCAGCACAAGTCTCGCAGTGCAACGCCGGACACCTTTAGAGATTCAGCAAAAACATTCTCGGATATTGCTATATATGCATCGGTTTCGAATTGTGTCTTCGGTCAATAGTTGGGTTGCCCGGCTCCTGCGCTTGCTTCCTATGTTCCGCTTTGTTCGGCTAGGTGTGCAAAGGGAGAACCATTGCGATTGTGCTTCCAGCTTACATGGTTAAGCAGCTCAGTGGAGAAAGCCGAAAACTGACTGTCACAATAAGTGTAAACTGGTCGGCGATCTGATGACGGCATTAAACGACGGGCCATTCATAACAATGGCCAAAGTGTTTACGGCTTGACCTCGACTCTCGCTGAACACTACCGGGGGCTATTAACCAGCCTCCCAAACTAAATCCTCAATATTTTGCTCTTACATTGGAGCTGAGGTTTCATGATCATGCTTAGCATGACAACCCAAAGAAAGGAACCGATAGCGGGACTATTTTCTTTGGAAGACATTTCTTCTGTTAAACAGTAATATAACATGTCTCTCCACGTACCTTTGTTTATAAAACCGTATGGCCAGATTGCCTTGTTTGTTGTAAATCTTTGCCCTCATAAAGGTTTTATAAAGTAGGACAAACACTCCTCGACTATTGGCCGAGGAGGTGGAAGCCCATGGTCGGTCAACAAAGTTTTGTACAATGCGGATCCGAGCATTAATGACATAAAGTACTTGGATACATAGAGTCATTACACATAATTTGTGATTTTACTATGGATATCGATCCTTAATTCGGCCTCCCGTGCCCGCATTAAGGCTCGGGGGCTACTGGGCTTCGGCCTTATTATTTACAAATATTAAAGGGGCACATCGATCCCCTGATCTGGTGTTGCCACCCAACCAGTGTCTAGGGGGCTACTGCATTGCCTGTTCAATGCAGAAAATTTTAAGAGTAATATAGTTTCCAAGGAGATTTTGATCCTCAGGTTGGTCGGCCACACCCAACCTGAGTCTCGAGGACTGAGCATGCCGCTTTTTGTGTCCCGAAGTATTCTGCCGAGCTAGGACTTGATCCTCAGACCGATTTTGCAGATCAACCTGAATCTCAGCGGCTACGGGGATCAGCGGTCTTATGTCATCCTTCATGTGCATCTTGGCTTTTCGAACGATACACACCTTGAGGGCTACTGGCTATATATCTCGTCAGAGAATAAATTGCATCAACAAAAAATATTGACAAAAATCGGCCCACATTCGGGGTGGTGCACCACCTCAGAAGCAGTCCGGCATAAAACTCGGGCGCTAGTGGCTGGCTCCATAGAGGGCATTTCCGGCATTAAGCTCGGCTAAACTACTTCAAACTTCTTTGAACCAAGGTGATTTACGACACCTCGGATACAGTCCGGCGTTGGAGCTCAGATATATAGTCCGGCGTTGGAGCTCGGGTACAGTCCGACGTTGGAGCTCAGATACGGTGTGGCGTTGGAGCTCGGATACATAGTCAGGCGTTAGAGCTGGGAAGCAGACCGGCATTGGTGCTCGGTTGCAAAAGATACCTCGAATGCAGTGCGGCGTTGGAGCTCGGATGCAAGAGGACACTGCCTTCTGGGAATAACTTCAAACCCGAGGCATGGCATAAAAATAACAAGGAATTGATAAAGGCCGGAAACTTAAAGGGGCTCCTCGGATACCCGACGTGTAAACTCGTCGAATACATTTCGGCGATCCTCAAGATCGAAGATGAGAAGATTTGTTAAACCAGTTTTCAAGACCGGCAACCGAAGTTGAAGAATAGTTCGGAAAAATCGAGGAGCGTCCCCAACTTGAAGACCGGTTCAGGGGGCTACTGACGGTGTCCTGGACTAGGGGGTACTCAACGCGTCGTCTCCCGATCAGTTGGATCGGGCCGAGGACCCCCATGGCCGTATACTCATGGGCCAGTCTGGACAGTTGCCGCATACAAGGAAGATTCCACAAGACTTGGCGATCAAGACAAAGACTCCTCCCCCACCGGCGTATTCGGCTAGGACTCTTGTTATCCTAGGGCTCTGGTGCATTATATAAACCGAGGCCAGGCTAGTCGATAGATATACAATATACAACAATCATACCATAGGCTATCTTCTAGGGTTTAGCCTCCTTGATCTCGTGGTAGATCGACTCTTGTAATACCCACATCATCAATATCAATCAAGCAGGACGTAGGGTTTTACCTCCATCAAGAGGGCCCGAACCTGGGTAAAACATCGTGTCCCTTCTCTCCTGTTACCATCCGCCTAGCCGCACAGTTCGGGACCCCTACTCGAGATCCGCCGGTTTTGACACCGACAGGCATGTTCAAACTTTATAATCATCCATTTTATTCATACACATACACATTTTTGCTTTTGTCATCATATTTAGGATAAACACATTTGGAATTTCATTTGAATTGGACCGTATGATGGTATTTGCTTGTAGTAGCTCAATGATCCATATTTGAATTGAATGGACAATCTAAGTTTCGAGTTGGAGACATTGATATTCAAAACTTGCACATTTTTTTGCGTGCAAAACAAATAAATTGTCAGCCATGACATCATAGTCTGCCGTACGAGAGCAGAATACTTATAATTTTAGGCGCCAAAAGCTTTCAAACTTCCCGCTCACATCGAAATATCACGCGCCCGAAAGTATAGCCCTGCGATATTCCTGTTTTACCCCTACCACATGAACGGAAAAGGTCTGCTTTGGTAACTCCATTGTTTTCCCCTCTTTGCCCCCAACATTCTTCCCCAGAGCCCCTCCCCTTCCCCTCCCCGCCCCCCCCCCCCAACCATGGAAAGCCGCCCAATCTAGTCCTCCGCCGCAGAGCTCACACCCCGCCAGATCTACCTTCCACACCTTGGAACACCCAACTGCCAACTAACCACTTCACCGGAGCCGCTTCAGCGACTGGCTTGTCCACCGCTCCAGATCTCCTTGACCGCCATCATGGTCCACCGCACTGGATCTGCTTAACCTGCGCCCTCCACCACAGCGTAGGCCCTTCACTGACTCCCTCGTACGCCCCTTCACTGGCCCTTCATACAATCCCTTGTCCGACGCAACAGATCCGCCTCATCGAAAGCACTATACAACGCAGCCGCCGAAGCCTTCGTCCACTGCACCGGACCCGCTCCACAGACGCCATATCCAACTCCACCGGCCCTGCTTTACCGACGCCGCAGCCTCATCAGGTTATTTCGATTTGTACTCTTTCGGTTTTTCTTTTTATCGTGCAACTGTTCACTTACCACAGATGAGCTTTCTTGTATGTCGACAGGCGCCGCAACCGTAGCACCGGAGCAGCTTTAGCGACAGCGCCAGCCGGCCCAAACTCAACCGCAACACGAGCACTATCGATGATCCTTAGCTATCAAGTATGACGATGATACCCATACGCCGCCGAGAATCAGGTACTATTATCCAACGGCCGGCGCCTACGTTCACTTTCCTAGCATAAGCACCGCACCTTTGAATTTCTTCAGGGCATCATTCAGTTTTTCATGAGATGCGTTATTCTGCTTGCACCTGTAGGGCCATACTTCTGGTAGTGAACATGTTACATGTGTTAAATTACATACCAGTGCACATATAGTTAATATGCTTTAGTTTTGTTTTGATGCCACCTGTTGGTTCCATCAGACTGCTTAATGTTCTCTAAGCTTAATTACACATCAGGAAACTAGCATGTGGTTCCGCTGCTTTTTGTTTGTTTTACCCTACATTTTCTAATGCTAGCTATTACATCACTGCTCCGAGCCTCTGTTCATTACTTGTTTGTGTGTTCTTGATCTTCCCAAGTTGCATGACTAATTTGATGCTTCTATTAATTATGAAGCTGCCAACCCCATCAAGCAAAATATTTGTTCTTTTGGTGCTGGCACCTCAAACAAGCATAAAAATAGACAGAAGCAGATATATTGTCGTGTATGCACACACCCTTCTTTCATTAGTTTAGATGAACCATTGATGATCAATTCGGACTAGTGCATGCGATTAAATTAATTTTACCTAAATAGATGGTGCAGAATAAACTACAACAACTAGATTTGCAACCACGGGATGCTGACGATATCTTCAAAGAACATTGCAACAACAGCTACGCTTCACAGCAACATATGGTAAGCCTGTGTGTTTCAGTACATGTTAAATGTAATGCGAGTGGGCTGCTTTCTTGGCTTGTGCCCTCAACGTGTAATCCTACCGAATTACAAATAGTTCAGTTGTCTGCTTTGCTGTATTGCTTGATTCGAATGCTTGTTTGTTGTTACGTTATACCTGAGTTGGCAAATATGTCAGCAGTGCCTGCTGTACTATCGTAAAGAAATGCATGCCTATTTCATTTGAGTCCTTAACTTTTCCTCTCAACTTCATCACAAGACTATCTTCGTAGTTTATATGAGGCCACACTGTTAAGTGCTTTCTTAGATTATTTCAACTGCTTAGATGCCTTGGCAACTTAAATATAGCGGTTGTACACTCCCTTTCAACTTTTATCTTACCATTTTAATTTCTTTTTGGCTGATGCTGCTTCGAACCATTTAAATATAGTTTGCCATGCTCGGGAATAATTCGTCCGTCATTTACCATGTAAGCTTACTTCCTGGATCATACGATAACTATCTCTTACTTACGTCCAGCGGAAACCTTTCAGGATGCCGTTCACACTAGGACACAATGTACAACCCCAGAATCTATTTGTGGAAGCAGTGCGCCATCCATGTCACCAGATGGTAGCAGTTCAGAGGCAACACCGCCGGAGAGCAGTCTGGGCACAGATATTATAGTGCTTGAGGCTCTACTAGAGGCAGAAAGAGATGGTGTGGGTGCCATGAATGAGGTAATCTTTATCTTGAGGCTGGAAATTACGGAATTAGCGGCACGCATTATGCAAGCAACCCAAGAATTGGGGGAAGTAAGAATGTTGCATTTGAAGATGGAGGAGGTCCTGCTGTTTCTGCTATCTGAAGCCCAAGGTAATCTCGGTTCTTCTTTAGAAACCAGTTGAAATTGTCATTAGATTATTGTACTTGCATGTTGTGTCATGTCTCTGAATGGATTATGTTGCAAGACCCCCTATGTTTTCCGGAATTCCATGTTGTCCATGTGTTGTAATGATCCGAATTTTTTAGGCGAGGTAATCCTCGGTACTTGTATGATTGACATAAGGTGAACTATTTTTCGTGTGAGCATATTGTATTGGATGAAACAACTGTTTGAATCAGAGTGTATCCAACCTACTGAATTTGAAGATCATGGCATTTCTAAATCATAATCATATATAAAGGTGGAATAATTCTTTGTTGTGGTTTTGAAGAAATAAATTACAAAACGTATAATTATCTGTGGATATTCGTAATCGAATACAAACTGGATTTGAAATTAGTTTACCAGGTCCCAGGGCAAACGTGAATGCTAATTCTCCCAAGTTTTGAACGAATCGGCTAAACACCCACTATAATTTTTGGGCTGCTCGAAGCAAGTGTTTGCGAGATGAAAATTACTGTCTACCCCTGACACTTGACATCCTTATCGACCGGATTTACATTGCTGTCGATAGGGGTAGACTAGTAACTTTAGTCAGACGTGACACGATGGCCTCTGAGCCCATTCAGACACGGTGGGCGCCAAACGTGGGCGGCAAAACACATTTGATTCAAGCTCGTCCGAAAGACATGTGTCTCTTCCTCCATTTCCCCATTTCTACACAGTGGGCGGCAAAACAAACTCTCCTCGTCCGAAATCGATGTAGGCTAATATTTTAAATAGGGGCAGATGTGTAAGTTCCATCAGACGTGACACAACCGCCCTACCTATCAACCCCGTTCATACACCGTGGGCGGCAAAACACCCTCTCCTCGCCCAAAATAGTTACCGACAAATATTTGCGAGATGCGAGATTATTGTCCTATCCCCAACCGACGCGATGTCTGAAATTTCAAACGGGGGATAAGTTCGTAACTTTCCCCCATTTCAAAGAAGCGCCTCCCAAAGTTTGAGATTGCCCCCCCCTCCCCTACATTTCCCCATTCATACACCGTTGGCGGGACGACAACCTCCGCACTGCGGCCAGCCTCCTCTGTCCGCCACCCCATCCTCCACCTTGCCGGAGCCGCTACACCTACCCCATCGTCCACTGCAAGAGATGGACGTCTCTCATCCATGGTGCTGGACCAGGATCCTTTCATCGCCTCCTCTCGATTCATTGGCGCCGTCGTCCACCTTGCCGTTGCCGCTCCTACGACCGCCTCGTCCACGGCAACAGGATATATCCCCCGACCCGGCCGTCTGTCGTCTAAAGTCTTCTTCCCCGCCGCGACAGCCATCGCACCCGCAGCACCCGCAACGTATCAGCATAGGCCTACATGGCGTCGCAAGAGAGGTGGTACTCTTCCATATGTCCTTAAGTTATTAATCTCACCCGGAAAATAGATCGTAATTTGTTTACTGTACTTTTCTTGTCGGTACCAAATCGTTGTGGCTAGTTGAAAGCAAACATTGGTTGCGAAGTAGCTTTGTCCGGTTTGCACCTTCAGATCCGCCATGGCACGGGCACTATACTCATAAAGCTTATGGTTTCCCCCCTTTATATTCACTACCATCATCGTAGGTGCTTCGTGTCGTGCTAGCACTGCTCCTCAAGACCTCAACCCAAAGCTTATGTGTTGAAATACGAATCTGATATGATGCTCATATCACTAAAACAGAGAACGTTTAATTGGTCACCTAATGTTCCTATATTCGTTTCGAAAAGCATGTGCGCCACCCACTGGTCCAGCTAGTTCCACTTTCCTGATTTTTCTCTTGATGCTTAGGGTTTTCCCCTTTTATCTACTCTACTATGATCTCGTAGGTGCTTTCTGTCGTACTAGCATTACTCCACCCTTCAAGCTAAACAACACAACACTCAGAATTCGAAAGCTTAGTTGTTCAAATATGATTGTGATATGATACTGATATTAGTTAACCGACACATTTAATTGGTTAGCTAAAGGTCCCACCTGAGTTTCCAAATGCATGTCACGATATATAGAGAGACAGAATAATTGCATTTCTTTGTCACTTGTTGACCGTACTTTCTTGTCCATACCAAATCTTAGTTGTTATTTCAAAGCAAACATCGGTTGGAAACTACCCTTTACGCGGTTTGCAGCTTCAGATCTGCCATCCCACTGCCACGGTCAACACTGTACTGATCATGCTTATGTTTCCCACATTTTATGATGACCACAATCAGCCTACGTGGTTCGTGTGGTAATAGCACTGCTCCACTCATCAAGCTAAACAAGCTTAGTTATACAAATTCATATCTGATATTATTGCTGATATTAGTAAAACTGAGAGATGTTTAATTGGTTAGCTAAATGTTCCTACTTTAGTTTCGAAATGCATGTGAGCCACATATGGAGAGACCGGAAAGAATAGTATTTCTATGTGCGCTTTGGTTCATCATGGGTGGCCGACCGAAATTGTATTGAAACACTTGTAATATCTTCAATCTGCTTGCTCTTCTGCTCTTCTTTAAGATGATACTCTTCTCTTGCGGTCGACTAGTCAGGTCGAGTTGTTCTCCCTTAGTATATTTTGAATCTGTCAGGTCAGGTCGACTTGTTCTTCTTTACTATATGTTGAAGCTATCATCTGCGAAGTGTCATCACTTCTGGAGCTCTCATATTTTGAGTAGTAGGCCACATTATATTAATGCACACAACAAATTACAGCATGCATGGCATCTTTTAAAAGAATTGCAGAGATAGCACAAAGGGGTTTACAGGGAGGCAGTATTGGATTACAATCACTTCTGCATTACAAAGAAACTCTCACTTGTTTTTATGTTTTCATGCATGTCAGATATTGAACATTATCAAAATGAACATGAGAATGGGTGCACGAGAGGAATATTGTGGAATGATCCACTAGCTAACAAACTTGGCATGGTGGCGGATGGCCTATCTTATTCACCCATCAAGGTGCTTGCTCTAACTTTGCAAAGTTGTATTGGTCGCACATATTTTGCATCTGACCTCTTGCATTTCTTCTACTTTGTTACACCATCTGCTTAGTTTAAGCATCATATATGAGTATATGCCATAACTATCCATTTTCTGTACCTATTCCATGTGTCGTCACACTATGTTTTTCCAGTCAAATGTTGTTCTTTCGTGATAGATGTCCAAAAGGAAGAGGGTGAGTGCAGATCCTCAAGGAGTACAAACTAGGTATTTGGAAAAGATAGTGGTACCTATTAAATCAGATAGATCAGCAGCCACAGAAAACACAGGCCCAACTATACCACACTTTACCCCTACTCCAGTGGCCAAACCCCTATTAGAACTGCTGGGAGCCCAGCGTCAGGTACTGTCTATGATATCAATTCAAAATTTGAACTCCTAAATTTCTGCTTGTGCCTTACCTTCTCTCTTATATGAAAACTAATTTCAGATGAATCTCCTTGCTCAAAGGATCATACGATCTCAAAACAATAAAGGGCTCTGCATTGCTCTTGTCAGTACCTCTCTCCCTTTTGCCTTGTAACGCTATACTTAATTAATTGCTATTTGATTATGTATCATCAGTCTGCACCTGAGCTTCATTATCCTCTGTTTCTTCCAATATTATTTGATCTATATTTACTCTTTGCAAAATGTAGAATAATGGTAACGCTTATAAAGAATTTTCTTTGGGGAATTTATTGAATTATCCTTCCATCAACATGGAGAAGGGCTTTGTCCAGCCCGTGTTAACATGTAATGTAAGTTCATCCTTCTCAAGCCTTCAAACTTTGTTCTAGTATAGATTTCGATAGGCATCATTGCCTCCACTGTTGTTTGCTTTGCTGTTTACATCTGATTGGATCTTTGCAACAACTACCAGTTTCAAATTGTAGTTGTAAAAACATGTTCCTTATGCAGAACAGATCCATTTATTTGCTTATATAATTGTGAAATCTGTTACGTGTCTCCTTGTTTCTCGTTCAGAGTTGTATCTCTTACGCTAGGCAGAACTTTAGGGAAGATAGTGAGCCAAACCATCTTGAGGACAGCGAGATGACCCCAAGGTCCTGTCTTGATGAAGACAGTGAGTTGAAGATACTCACCAGCAGGTGTGACACAACCTCTATGCAGTCGTTGCCTCAATCAGTTCGACTTCTTCAGTCTCAACTTAAAGCGGAAAGGCTTGCTTCAGCTTAGCTCTGACTTGAAGTCAAAGATGCAATGAAGATGTCAGAGGACTGCCATGCGCACCATCATGCCTTAAATCTAGTGTTGATGCATCTATCGTTGACACAACTGAGATCTACTCAGCTTGTTCAGCTGTTTGGGGGGGGGCGACCTGGCCAGGCCTTGTGCCTTCTGAAGTGCTCTCAGTTTTGTATATTCCTTTGTCGGCGTGTTTATTTGCACTGGTGGCGAACTTTGATGCCCAGTGGATGTAATATGTGTGATAGCCGTGATAGCCTAGCGTAAGTTGCTTGCTTATTTATTTCCTTGTTGTCTTGTTTATTTGTTTGCTTCTAGTCATTGCAGTTCTTTTTCCGCAGTTTGCTAGTGGTTGCAATAACCTATTTTATTAAAACTAGGCCACAATAACCATGGGCTAATATTTACTGTAGTGACACTGGGCCTCCTACGGGCCGTAGAAACAGCGGGCCTGCTATGGGCCGTAGAAACAGTGGGCCTTCTACGGGCCGTAGAAACAATGGGCCTTCTATGGACCGTAGAAACAATGGGCCTTCTACGGGCCGTATCATCAATGGGCCTTATACGGGCAGTATGATCGATTGGCCAAACATGGGCCAATAACAGGCCGCGTTATGGCCGTAAACGGGCTAGAGTTGGAATCGTCCGTTCATGGGCCGACCATAATGGGCCATCGTTAATAGGCCGTATTTCATGACGCTACGAAAACGGCCCAACGTGTTAATGGACCACAAACAGGATGACTGTAACCACAGGCTGAATTTGGCCCATAAGCAGAAAATGAACAGTAACGGGCCATAAGTAAACGAATGGTGGAAATGAGCCCAATAATAAATGGTCTCTGAGAAGGCCGAAAGATAACATGGGCTGGAAACGGCCCAACAGAATAACGGGCCCTTAATGGGTATAAAGCGATACACTGTTCATTACGGGCCAGTTTCACCACGGGCCGTTCATGGGTGTAAAGTAAAACACTGTTCATTACGGGCCAGTTTCACCACGGGCCATTAATAGGCCAAGATTTACATAGTGCCTCATATGGCCCGAAAGACGTCATGGGCCATACATGGGCCAGAAGTGAAAACGGGCTAGAATCATATTGGGTGGCCCAGATGACGCTACTGGGCCTAATTCGTGTAGGGCGTAACGGGCCTTGAGTTAGCGGGCTGTAAATGGGCTATATGCGAACAGGCCATTAACAGGCTTTACATGGGCCGGCCCGCCACCTTTTGACCAAGTCAAATGGGCCGGCCTTTTCACAGGAATGGGCCTCTGTTGGGCCGTGCCACATGTCGACGTATCATAGGCGCCTTCTGTCCAATGAGTGGATGACATCTGTCCCAACGGTGAGCCGACACATGTTTCCTCCAGCCAATGATGATTTTACACATGGAAAATCCCCATTGGTCGGGGCTGTTAATGGGTTATCGGATCCAAAACCCGACCCGATAGCTTAAGGGCGTTCCGTTACGGTGGATGCCACGTGTCGGTCACCCTTGACGAAAGCACTTCTGTGACGCGCGATTTATCGTCATGGAAGTGGACACTTCCGTGATGATAATTTTGGTAATGTCATGGAACACTTCTACGACAGAATAGGTATGACTATCTTGATTCTGTCATAAATTTGTCATGGATGTACATGCATGACAAAAAACGCAACCTACTGTGAAAAACACGTATCATCACGGAAGTGTATTTTTTTTGTAGTGCTAGATCTTACATCATACTCCCTCCGTCCGGATTACATGTTGCCGAAATGGATAAAAAAGGATGTATCTAGAACTGAAATACGCCTAGACCCATCCATTTTTTTCCGGATGGAGGGAATACATGTCAATATGTCATGCCTTTCTATTCTTCAGTGCCTATTCCATCTCTCTGCTGTCACGTGTTTTATAATTAAAGCACCATTCTTCTATACAAGGCATGCAAGGGGAAGATGACTATGTTAGAATCTGCAGGGTCACAAACAAGGCCTTTGCAAAAGATCCAAACACCAGGAGATAATAAACCAACTCAAGTTTTTATAGATACTACTCCAGCACAGAGAAACCCAACTCCTACTGATAATAAGAAGATTCCAGTGGCCAAAGAACTAGTCCGCTCCAGTCCAGCAAAAATATGTCAACTCCATTCTAAGAAGCGTGTGCGTATCATTGCATCATGAAATTTTATAGCATGCTGAACATATTTTCTACATGTTTCTTACCCATCTCTCTTTTAGAAAATAAGCTTAACAGATAGAAGAATTTCTGCAATGGTATCGTTTATGAGGAAAGATTCTTGCAGGAATTCTCTGTGCTCCAATGTAGATGTAAGTACCTATTGTATATCACTATATTTTCACATCAGCATGTATTTTGTTAATCGGTGTGAATCCAACCTTTATCTGATCTAAATTTAGTTGTAGCAAAATGTATGATTAAAGTCCACAATGTTTATTTTTGTAAGGAAAACTGCCTGGTAGATATGCATCCTGAGCTGCATGAGTGTACTATCTCATATCAGTGGGTTTTTTAGTGTTTTTTTATTGTGTTGTCCTGTCGTATCCCTAGCTCTTACATCATACTCCCTCCGTCTGGATTACATGTCGCAGAAATGGATAAAACTGGATGTATCTAGAACTGAAATACGCCTAGACCCATCCATTTATTTCTGGATGGAGGGAATACATGTCAATATTTATGCCTTTCTATTCTTCAGTACCTATTCCATCTCTGTTGTAGCATGTCTTATAACTGAATCACCATTCTTCTATATAAGGCATGCAAGGGGAAGATGCCTATGTTAGAATCTGAAGGGTTACAAACCATGTCTTTGCAAAAGATCCAAAGGCCAGGAGATAATAAACCAACTCCATCATAGATACTGCTCCAGCACAGAGAAACCCAACTCCCACTGATAATAAGCAGATTCGAGTGGCCAAAGAACTAGTCCGCTCCAGTCCAGCAAAAGAATGTCAACTCCATTCTAAGAAGCGTGTGCGTATCCTTGCATCATGAAATTTTATAGCATTCTGATCATATTTTCTACATGTTCCTTACCCATCTCTCTTTTAGAAAATAAGGTTAAACGATAGAAGACTTCCTCCATTGGTATCGTATTCGAGGAAAATATCTTGCGGGAATTCTCTGTGCTCCAATGCTGATGTAAGTACCTGTTGTATATCACTATATTTTTACATCAGCATGTATTTTGTTAATCGGCGTGAATCTAACCTTTATCTGATCTAAAATTAGTTGTAGCAAAATGTTAAAGGCGCCAATGTTGATTTTTGTAAGGAAAAATGCCTGGTAGTTTTGCATACTAAGCTGCACGAATGTACTACTCCCTCCGTTCCTAGATATTGGGTGTATAGTTTTTGGCCCGGATATTAAAGAACGCATATGGAGGGATAATTTCACAAGTTTTGGGCGAGATTACACCTGACTAATTGGCATGAGAAAATAGAGGAGCTTCCCTAATATAAGGAAGTGTAATCAAATCCCTAAAAAAATTATCCAAGCGAGTGGTGCAACGCAATACACCTTATATTTCAGACTTTTTCTCAAAAATCTATACACCTTATATCAAGGAACGGAGGGAGTATCTTATCACGCACATTACTGAATTGTAGTGCTTCTCTGGTTGCCCATTCATTCATTGTGTCAATGTTGCTTTCGTATTACCTTACCTGGCTGATGATAGCTGTGCAATATTGTGTTAATTTGGTGTAGCCTAGTTGCCCAAACGTTCGTTGTGTCAATGTTGCTTTCCTATTATCTGACTTGGCCAATGATAGCAATGCTAGTGTGTTAATTTTGTGTAGGCTGCTGAAGATAAGAAGACAAACTCTAAAAACAGCAAGGCAACCCCATTGTTTCTTTCCAGTAAATCTAGGCCAGGTAATATGGCAATAACTCATGATTAATCTGTTTGGTTCCCGTCCTAATTTATGTTATGATGCAGTGGTCGAGACACTCTCCACTATCAATAATACAAGCTTGCCAAAATCGCCATCTAAATCTGTTCAGTATCCTCTATCTCTAATGCAACGGAATAAATGTATGTTTGTGAACCAATTAATGGCTGAAGCAATGATGGAAATGGTGGATGAATCAGAGGTGGAGAGTCGTGCGACACAACAATCGATCAATATTTTTAGAGAGAGTGTAGCAAAGCAGCAAGAACTTGCCCACAAGCTTATGGGCGTCATCTATGCTGAGGTTGCAGATTGTGACGTTGTAGATGGTTAGGTTCGGCTCATTTATTTGCACTGGCATCAATCTTTGATTGCCCAATGGATGTAATTTCCTGTAATATATGCTGGATGTGCAATGTTATTCCCTGTATGTCGTACCTTTGCTTGATCGGTTTTGGTCCTGTGCATAATTGCTCGTCGTAATGGCTCAAATTATCTAATTTGGCCTAAAGACATGTCCAAACTTTAGTGGGCCCATTAAGTTAATGGGCCGTTACTAGGCCGAAAGTTAATGGTCGGCCCTCTTACCTCCCGGGTCGTTAACAGGCCGACATCGAAGCGGGCAACAGGTGGGCCCAATTTATTTCACGGGCCATTAACAGGCCGCTACTAAGTTTGGGCTACATATGGCCCAACTATACTGTAGGCCTTTAGCAGGCTGGAAGAGACAGCGGGCTTGTACTGGACCATGAGGAGCATGGGCCCCTAAGAGGCCAAAAGTCAGCTCGTATTGTAAATGGCTCAACTATGTTGTGGTCCTTTAGCAGACCGAAAGTGAAACCGGGCTGGTATTGGACCATGAAGGGCATGGGCCGTTAAAAGGCCAAAACTAAGGTCCGACTACAAATGGCCCAAGTCATTTATGGTCCGTTAACAGGCCGAAAGGCACACAGGGCCGGGAATTGGCCCAACACTTAAATGGGTCGCTAAAAGGCCAAAACTCAGGTCCGACTACAAATGGCCCAACTGATTTATGGGCCATCAATAGGCTGAAAGTGACACCGTGCCAGAAATTGGCCCAACACTTAAATGGGCCGCTAAAAGGCCGAAACTCAGGTCCGACTACAAATGGCCCATCAGATTTATGGGCTGTCAACAGGCTGAAAGACACACTGCGCCAGAAATTAGCCCAACATTTAAATGGGTCGATAAAAGGCTGAAAGATGTACATCCTAAAAATTCCCCATCCATTGAATGGGCCGTTAACAAGCCGAAATCTCATCGGGCCGATATTGAGCCCAAATATATAGCGGGCTGTTAACATGCTCGAACTGACGATGGGCTGCAATGGTGTCAAATCTTTAACGGGCCGTTGACGGGCCGAATTGGCACATCTCGTATGGGTCGTGGGCTTAAATGGACCTGACACAAGTAGGCCTTATATGGGTCGGCTTGCTAATTTTTATTAGACCGGGATTTTTCACCGGAATGGGCCACTATTGGGCCGTGCCACATGTTGACCTATCATAGGCGCCTCCTATCCAATGAGTGGATGACATCTGTCCCAATGGTGAGGCAACACGTGTTTCCTGCGGCCAATGATGATTTTACACGTGGAAAATCCCCATTGGTCCGGGCTGTTAACGGGTTATCGGATCCGAAGCCAGACCCGATAGCTTAACGGTGTTCCGTTACGGTGGATGTCACGTGTCGGTCACCCTTGACGAAAGCACTTCTATGACGCGCGATTTATTGTCATGGAAGTGGACACTTCCGTGATGATAATTTTGGTAATGTCATGGAACACTTCTAAGACAGCACAGGTATGACTATCTGGATTCTGTCATAAAATCGCCATGGATGTACATGCATGACAAAAAACGCGACCTACTATGACAAACACATATCATCACGAAAGTGTATTTTTTTGTAGTGATATTTATTGCATTATGGGTTGTTATTACATGTTATATCACAATACTTATGCCTTATCTATCTTATTTTATAAGGTTTACATGAAGAGGGAGAATGCCGGCAGCTAGAATTCTGGACTAGAAAAGGAGAAAATATTAGAGACCTATACTGCACAACTCGAAAAGTCCTGAATCTTCACGGAGATCAGTTTTGGAATATATTAAAAATATTGGGCGAAGAAAGCACCAGAGCGGGGCCACAGGTCAGCCACGAGGGTGGAGGGTGCACCCTACCCCCTAGGCGCACCCACCTGCCTTGTGGGCCCCCTGGTAGGCCTCTGACTCCCATCTTCTGCTATATGGTGTCCTTTACCATGGAAAAAATCAGAGAGAAGCTTTCGGGATGAAGCGCCACCGTCTTGACGCGGAACCTGGGCAGAACCAATCTAGGGCTCTGGCGGAGCTGTTCTGCCGGGGAAACTTCCCTCCGAGAGGGGGAAATCTGTAGCAACCTGACCCTAATGGATCAAGTCTCTGTGCTTAAGTGTCATCCCTGGATTGGTATTGTTGGGGATATAACTATTTGTGTAAGCCGCCCAGGAGGGGCCGGGTTACGCAAAAGAAGACTCATCAGAAAGAAGCCCAAGACCAAGCATGAAGATGGTGGTTCAATAAAGGGTCTAAAGCCCACAGGCGGCTTAAGGCCCATAGTAGTAAACTGCCATGATGACATGACTTGTAACATAAGGTAGAATTAACTAGTCACCGAGCCGGACACTGTCTATGTGCTAGCCGGGACTCTGCAGGCTGCAGGGCGTCCACCCATGTATATAAGGGGACGACCCGCTGGCGGCTTAGGGTAAGAAACAACTCATCGAGAATCGGGCATAGCATATCTCGCTCCCTGGTTATCGAAACATCAAGCAATACCAACCCAACTAGACGTAGGCCTTACCTTCACCGTAAGGGGCCGAACTAGTATAAACCTCTCGTGTCTCTTGTCCTGATTAACCCCTTCAATCTTCCTAGTTGCGATGGCTCCACGATTAAGTCCTTCCACTAGGACATCTGACGTGACAATTCCACGACAGTTGGCGCCCACCGTGGGGCTAGTGCATGGTGGATTTGAGTTCTTGAAGGGCAACTTCAAAGGGCTCAAGGGATATGCAGTGGGCCGGATGACCAAGAGTCGTCGCGGCAAGATCTACATCGACGATGAAGGATGGGGCCCCGATGCCGGCTCAATTGAGTACGGGTACCGGGTCCCCTTCTGCGGAATCCACGTCTTCATCGGCCGGATTGGTGAGCCGGTCCCTGAGCCAGACAACTGCACCGACCTTGTCGAGACGGCTCAGCGTGCGAGACCCGCTCGAGTTCAACCCATCATGAAGCGTGCCTTCGTGGGCTGCATCCACGGAGAGGAACTTCCTGAAGGATTTGAAGATGGTGGAGAGACGACCGTTCTCTCTGATGATGATTCGTCCGCCGGTTCAACAGGTTCGTTGTACCAAGTGCAAGACGGCGTGCTTGGGGGCTGTTCCGATGGCCCCAGTATTCCGGACCCCTATGAGCCGCCAAGATGGGCAGGAGTCTTCATGGCTGGAACTCAACCCGGCCAAAACTCTACAACCGCTGCAGCAATAACGTTCGGGTCAGGAGCGGCCGGGGCAGGAGGCCTTGTGCGCCCGCCGTCTCTTGTGCTGATAGATCTCATGGATAAGCTTACGGCCCTGTTAACCGCCATAGTTATTCCTGCAAATAAAGATGAGCATGACGCGGAGGTGGCACGGGTGCGCGAGGAAATAGCTCGGGCCAAGGAGGCCTTGGCAGCTGAGGACACCAGATTAGCCACAGAGCGGGCGGCTTTGGATGCATGGGCACAACGGCTACAGTCAGAGGCCTTCCAGCTCACGATGAGCCTGAACGCATCTAATGAGGTGATGAGGAGGAGTCATCAGAAAACCCAGTCCCGTTTACCTCCGGTTTAAGATCCTCAGAATCTTTTTGCTACACCCGGAGCCAGCCTAAGTAACCCGCCAGATGCAAATCAGTTTGTGACAGCCGGAACAGGAGGTCCGGCTCAGCCTCGGGAGATGGCACCTCCTCATGGGAACATGGCACCGCCCCGTTACATGCCGATACCGCCGGGTCACTTTTCCAACCCCATGGAGAACTTAATCGCAGCATCAACACGTTTGGCGGCTCTCCCTGTGGACGGTGATGATCCGACAGCGGTGGAGACCCGGAGGATCCGAGAACTTGTCTAGACGGCCCTGGCTCAGCAAGAGACTTATTCTTATAGCCGGGACAGGATTCATTCAACTCCTCCACCTTGGTTAGCACCGCCTCGTCAAAACCGAAGTCAAAGTTACAGCAGGCACATGGAGTCAGAAGCTTTGTCAAGCGCCCAGCCCCGTAACCAGCCCGGTGGCTATAACCCGGTACAAGACCGAATACGTCAGGAGAACAAGCGGGCGGCTCAGCTAGCGGCTCAACAGACGGCTCATCAACATTTCCCAGAGTATCCGATGACTTCCGTTGAGACGGGAGTGGCTACTAGAACCGGCGGTGTTCCTTGTTTGGTGTCGACTCTATGAAATGTACGCCTACCCAAGGACTTCAAGGGACCGCGAAAGGTGCCGAATTACACGACCGACTTACAGCCCGGAGCGTGGATCGAAAGTTATGAGATGGCCATGGAGCTATTGGAGGTCAGCGACACAGCAATGGCTAAGTACTTCACCATGATGTTAGATGGAACGGCCCGGTCTTGGTTAAAGGGCTTGCCACCCAATTCCATTGGTTCATGGGTAGAGCTAAAGGCCCGTTTCATCCAGAACTTCAAGGACACTTGCAAGCAATCTATGTCGATTGTGGACTTGACAAATTGTAAGCAGGAGGAGGGTGAATCCATGACTCATTGGGTACGCAAGGTCAAGGAGATAATACATTCATCTGACAAGATGGATGCCGGCTCTGCAGTCCTCATGTGGGAGAAGAACTGCCGCTTTGAGCCGCTGAGACAGAAACTAGGGCGCCTTAAGCGTGATTGCAACGATATGGGTACGTTGATGGCAACTTTGGTCAAATACGCCAATTCTGATAGTACCAAGGATCCCGCGTCTGATGATGAAGAAACGGGGAAGGGAAAGAAGAACGACAATGGAAAGGGTCAGCAGCATAACCCGATGAATCAAGGAGGCAATAAGCGTAAGGTGGAAGGTAACCCGGAGTTTGTGGCCAATGCCAATGCACAGGGTAATAATCAGAGACGTAAGGGAAAACCGCCCCCTAGATCTGGCGGGTCGGGCCCATCTCTTGAGCAGCTACTCAATGAGCCTTGCCTGAGACACGGCACCCGGGAACGACCCACCACCCACTTATGGAAAGATTGCGCGATCATGAAGGCTTTCAAGAATTCCAACACATTTGATGGAAATCATGGGTCGGGCGGCGGCTCAGGAGCCGGCGGCTTTCATGGCCCGGGCGGCAGTTCAAGTTCCGGCTTTCAGGGACATCAAGGCGGTTATAATCAACAACAGTCTGGTCAAGAGGAGCAACAGCAGCAGCAGTCGGGTTATCAAAGCCATCCGAAGCAGCTGAATAGTGGGCAGTATCACGTGTTCACCACCAGCTTGTGCAAACATGACCAGAAGGTTCATAAGAGGGCCGTGAATTCTGTTGAGCCGGCGGTTCCCCGTTATTTGAGGTGGTCAGAACAGCCCGTTGTATGGAGCAGGGCGGATCACCCTGTCAGGACCCCGACTCGATGTCACATCGATCTAGCTGGTAACACCTCATATCACTTTGCGGCCTCACGCACGGTATCCCCACGGGTGTCGTCTTACCTTTTCCCGGGACCGTTTGCGCCTTTTGGCTCACGTATATGATAGTGTCGCTAGCATCCATATGATAAGGAGCCCGGGCTGACATGACTAGTCGTAAACCCAAAGTGGCACAGACTTACAGGGACAGGCATCCATGACCCAGCTTCGAACGTGTCGGTCATCAGCAAGTGGGTCTGGGCTATAGCACTGGGCTAGCAGGACTACGGTAAACCGGGCTGTAGCGGGCTAACAGGACTCCGGTACTCAAAGCGTGACATTTCCCCGAAGGGACAGACACAGGAACGAAGAAGGACACATGCCGGCCAGCCTAAGTGTTCCAGAGCAGTAGCAAGCTACCATGGCTCAGCGGTAACACTAGGAGACATTTCCCGGTAAGAGAGGCTACTAAAGATAAACAACTAGATAGTCAGATCCCACACATACCAAGCATTTCAATCATACACACAATATGCTCGATATGTGCAAATACAACGAAGCATCACAACATGACTCTACGACACAAGTACTTTATTTAAGGCTCAGGGAGCCATACATAACATACACAAAGGTACGGGTCTCACGACCCAACATACAAGTCATACAGTCATACAAACCAGCAGCGGAAGTAACTTGTCTGAGTACAGACAACTAGTAAAATAAAAGAGGCTTGGAAAGCCTAGCTATACTACGTGGTCCTTCACAAGCTCAGGGTCACCACCTGGGTCTTTAGCCTACTCGTTGATGTCAACGTCTACATAGAACCCATCAGAAGGGGTTGCAGCGTCTTCTGTAAAAATGTAGATTATAGCAACATGAGTACAAAGGTACTCAGCAAGACTTACATCAGATCCTACATACATGCTTAGTATCAAGAAGGGTTGGTGGAGTTATTGCAGCAAGCCAGCTTTGACTCTTGGCTAGGCTATCCTACGATACTCCAACTTGAAATGTTTTGCGCACACGAGTCCACTACTCACCACTTCAATACACTACCGAGGATCCACCTCCGTCTTCCTACGGAAGAGCCATCCTCGGCACTCACACTTATCTTGAGGCTTTTAGTAGTTTCCATTTACTTGTCTATGAACTGTATAGGCAACCGAGTAGTCCTTTACCGCGGACGCGGCTATTCGAATAGATCATGTTAACCCTGCAGGGGTGTACTTCTTCATACATGTTTCCACCACTTAGCGTCTGCACACGACATGTGCTCGGCAGACTTCAAGCGAAAGCCGACGTGGGTGTAGACCACGACCTACCTAAACACTTAAGCCTCTAGTCCAGGTTTATCGCCTATTCAGGTTCCATCCGCAGGGAGTCCGGCCAAGGTTTCCCATACGGCCCCGAAAGATGTGAACAGGGTTCCCGAGATACCTAATGGGTATTCGGTACACCGTGCCACGTACCTACCGCATCACAGCCCACCCCTACGGTCAGCGCTGTCCACGGCCTCCAGTAGGCTACAACACCAGAAACTACTTGCAACTCCTGGACAGAGAGCTAGGGTGAATAAGAAGTCGAGCGGGGTCATATTTCAGGGCCCAATGCATGGTTGTAGCTGTATCTTAAATCACATATACAGATCTCAGTGCTTAAGGTCGGCTTCAATGAAACAACCCACCATGTACTCCTACATGGCCTCTCATCGATACCTTTACCAAATCGTGTTCACCACACCACTCTCATTACCGACATAACATTTCACTCTAGCCCATCACCCAGATGAACCAGACCTGACACGACTCTAAGCATAGCAGGCATAGCAAGGTAGGAACAACACATACATATGGCTCAATCAGCTCCTACACATGCTAGTGGGTTTCATCTAGTTACTGTGGCAATGACAGGTCATGCAGAGGAAATGGGTTCAACTACCGTAGCACACAGCAGTTTGAATCGCGTTGTCTTAATGCAGTAAAAGAGAGCAGGAGCGAGAACATGGGATTGTATCGATATGATCAAATGGTTGGTTGCTTGCCTGATGGTTCGATACTCGGATATGATTCTTCGTTAGGGTAATCACGGTACTCCTCGGGGGCAGAACCTGTCGCAAAGGACATCGATACGCAACATCACCAAACAATGTGCAACAATATGATGCATGCATGAGACATGGCAAGATGAGTGTGTTGGGCTAATGCAACTAAAACCAGAAGGGTTTGAACAAATTTGAATCAAAGATTCAAATTTCAAACTCAAACATGGCCTTTTAAAGTGCTTTTCCTTGTTCTGCTTAAAACATCAATTTAACTTGTTTGATCATGCATGAAAATAGTACAGATGGATAGATTGGATTTTTCTGATCATTTTTCATATATAATTTGTCCAATTTGGAGTTACAGAATAAAAGTTATGAATTTTTGAAGGTTAAATAATATTCTGGAATTTCCTGATTTAATTTAAATCCAGAAATATAATTATTGCGCCAGCATGACGTCAGCATGACGTCAGTGGTCAACTGCGGCTGGCTGAAGTCAAACCTGACGTGTGGGGGCCACACGTCAGTGACAGGGGGGGTTAAACAGGTTTAAGTTAATCCTAAATTAGGGATTAGTGGCGCTGGGGCCCACTGTCAGTGTCAGGGGGGTTGACTAACAGTAGTTAGCGCTAATCTAACCACCTGGCCGACAGGGCCACGCGTCAGTGACCCTGGGGGGTCAAACCCCAGGTCGGACAAGTCAAACCCCACCGGCGACATGACGCCGGCGAGGTCCGAGACGGCGGCGAAAGTGCTTTTTGCCATTCCGGCAACCAAATGGACGGCGGAAGGCATCTACGTGTTGCTGAGGTTGAGCCGCGACTATTGGTGGTGGTGGTTGGGCTCGGGGTGGCCGAGTTGACGGCGGCGAGCTCGGCTGCGGCGGCCGGAGTTCGGGGTGCGGTCGGGATCGATGTTGCAGAGGGTTTGGGGAGGCGTTAGTGTGTGCTGCGTGATCCTAGTGAGGTGTAGAGCACGATAGTGTGCTCGGTTGGGCGCTACGGTGACCGTGTCCACGACGGCGACATCGCCGGTGGCGTGGAGCTCTCGGCCAAGGTGGGGCTAGGGCCTAGAGGTCGGGAGAGACCAGGGGAGAAGTGGGAAACGATCCGGGGGCTCACCGCGGAGCTGCAGGGATGGCTAGCGGGCTCGGGGACGCGCTGGAGACGACGAATTCGACGGCGACGATGGTCGGAGCCCGAAGAGGGGAACGGCGACGTAGGCGGCGATGCAGGGCTTCCGGGGAGCTGTGGAGCGGTGGGGAGGAAGAGGGAGTCGAGGCGGAGCTCCTGAGCTAGTCGGAGGAGCGAGGGGTGGCCGGAGATGGCTGCTATGGCGAACGGCGGCGACGGTGGTGTTCGGCCGTGTGAGAGAGAGAGCGAGGGAGAGGAAGGAAGAGCCGGGGGAGTGAGAGAGAGCAGGGGGGATCGGGACGTCACCGAGAAGAAGCGCTGCGGCGTCGCGCTGGCGGGGGAGGCAGGCAGACGAGCTGGTGGCGTGGCGCTACGGCCGTGCGCGCGCGCCGGCACACGCCTGGCGACTGCGCTGAGGCAGACGACGGCAGTGGTGGCTGGGCTGCTGTGCTGGCGGCCAGCTGCGTCCGGACAGTGGAGCTGAGGTAAACCTGCCTGTTATTGCTTTTCTGTTTTCTAATTTCTGACATTTGTTTTGATTTAAATAATAATTAAATCATTTATTTAACTTATCAATTTGCAGGCTAATATATTTATCCAAGAGCTCCTTTATAATTGGCATAAATTTGGCATATATTATATATATATATCTAATATATTTCCAATGCAACATATTTATGCAAATTCCAAAGCCCAAAATAACCCATGGTCCAACAAATTGTTTGATTTTATTCTGGCCAAATTTTCAGAGAGCCACATGAGCATTCTTGGATGCTGAGGGAGAGTTTTAGCTCATTTGGCCAATGATGCGAGGTTTCCAGATCCTGTCACACCCTAGCTGGTCATGCATTAGAGTGTGTGCATCATGTTTAATTTTCCATTTAATTTGAATTGGGGATCTGTGAAACCCTCAGAATCATTTTGAAAATGACCCAAATAAAAATTTCTCCAAAAGGATCCAAGAAAATGCTCATGTGGCTCTCTGAAAATATTGGACAGAGATAAAAATCAAACCAATATTTTCAGGAGCTCATAGGTATTTATTTTGGGCTTTTGGAATTGATGCATAAATATTTGCATTGGAAATATATTAATTATATATATTAATATATGTCCAAATATTATGCCAATTATAAAGGAGCTCTGGAATAATATATCTAGCCCCTGCAAAAATTGGCATAAGTTAAATAAATGATTTAATATATTATTTAAATCAAAACAAATGTCAGAAATTAGAAAACAGAAAAGAAATAACAGGAGGAGCTTACCTGGGCTCCTCCCTGTGCGGCCCAGCCAGCTGGCCGGCCCAGCAAGCCAGCCCAGCCCACCACCGCCGTCGTCCTCCTGGCGCCAGTCGGCCAGGCGTGTGGCGGCGCGCGCACGGCCGGAGCGCCACGCCACCAGCTCGTCTGCCTGCCTCCCCCGCCAGCGCGGGCGGCGCTTCTTCTCGGTGCCGCCCCGATCCCCTGGCCTTATCCCTCTCTCTCCCGTGCTGCTCCCTCTCTCTCTCTCACGGCCGAACACCACCGTCGCCGCCGTTCACCATAGCAGCCATCTCCGGCCACCCCTCGCTCCCCGACTAGCTCAGGAGCTCCGCCTCGACCCTCTTCCTCCCGCTCCACAGCTCCCCGGAAGCCCTGCATCGCCGCCACGTCGCCGTTCCCCTCTTCGGGCTCCGACCATCGTCGCCGTCGAATTCGTCGTCTCCAGCGCGTCCCCGAGCCCGCTAACCATCCCTGCAGCTCCGCGGTGAGCCCCCGGATCGTTTCCCCCTTCTCCCCTGGTCTCTCCCGACCTCTAGGCCCTAGCCCCACCTTGGCCGAGAGCTCCACGCCGCCGGCGATGTCGCCGTCGTGGCCACGGTCACCGTAGCGCCCAACCGAGCACACTATCGTGCTCTACACCTCACTAGGATCACGCAGCACACACTAACGCCTCCCCAAACCCTCTGCAACATCGATCCCGACCGCACCCGAACTCCGGCCGCCGCAGCCGAGCTCGCCGCCGTCAACTCCGGCCACCCCGAGCCCAACCACCACCACCAATAGTCGCGGCTCAACCTCAGCAACACGTAGATGCCTTCCGCCGTCCATTTGGTTGCCGGAATGGCAAAAAGCACTTTCGCCGCCGTCTCGGACCTCGCCGGCGTCATGTCGCCGGTGGGGTTTGACTTGTCCGACCTGGGGTTTGACCCCCCAGGGTCACTGACGCGTGGGCCCTGTCGGCCAGGTGGTTAGATTAGCGCTAACTACTGTTAGTCAACCCCCCCTGACACTGACAGTGGGCCCCAGCGCCACTAATCCCTAATTAGGATTAATTTAAACCTGTTTAACCCCCCTGTCACTGACGTGTGGCCCCCACACGTCAGGTTTGACTTCAGCCAGCCGCAGTTGACCACTGACGTCATGCTGACGTCATGCTGGCGCAATAATTATATTTCTGGATTTAAATTAAATCAGGAAATTCCAGAATATTATTTAAACTTCAAAAATTCATAACTTTTATTCTGTAACTCCAAATTGGACAAATTATATATGAAAAATGATCAGAAAAATCCAATCTATCCATCTGTACTATTTTCATGCATGATCAAACAAGTTAAATTGATGTTTTAAGCAGAACAAGGAAAAGCACTTTAAAAGGCCATGTTTGAGTTTGAAATTTGAATCTTTGATTCAAATTTGTTCAAACCCTTCTGGTTTTAGTTGCATTAGCCCAACACACTCATATTGCCATGTTTCATGCATGCATCATATTGTTGCACATTGTTTGGTGATGTTGTGTATCGATGTCCTTTGCGACAGGTTCTGCCCCCGAGGAGTACCGTGATTACCCTAACGAAGAACCATATCCGAGCATCGAACCATCAGGCAAGCAACCAACCATTTGATCATATCGATACAATCCCATGTTCTCGCTCCTGCTCTCTTTTACTGCATTAAGACAACGCGATTCAAACTGCTGTGTGCTACGGTAGTTGAACCCATTTCCTCTGCATGACCTGTCATTGCCACAGTAACTAGATGAAACCCACTAGCATGTGTAGGAGTTGATTGAGCCATATGTATGTGTTGTTCCTACCTTGCTATGCCTGCTATGCTTAGAGTCGTGTCAGGTCTGGTTCATCTGGGTGATGGGCTAGAGTGAAATGTTATGTCGGTAATGAGAGTGGTGTGGTGAACACGATTTGGTAAAGGTATCGATGAGAGGCCATGTAGGAGTACATGGTGGGTTGTTTCATTGAAGCCGACCTTAAGCACTGAGATCTGTATATGTGATTTAAGATACAGCTACTACCATGCATTGGGCCCTGAAATATGACCCCGCTCGACTTCTTATTCACCCTAGCTCTCTGTCCAGGAGTTGCAAGTAGTTTCTGGTGTTTGTAGCCTACTGGAGGCCGTGGACAGCGCTGACCGTAGGGGTGGGCTGTGATGCGGTAGGTACGTGGCCGGGTGTACCGAATACCCGTTAGGTATCTCGGGAACCCTGTTCACATCGTTCGGGGCCGTATGGGAAACCTCGGCCGGACTCCCTGCGGATGGAACCTGAATAGGCGATAAACCTGGACTAGAGGCTTAAGTGTTTAGGTAGGTCGTGGTCTACACCCACGTCGGCTTTCGCTTGAAGTCTGCCGAGCACATGTCGTGTGCAGACGCTAAGTGGTGGAAACATGTATGAAGAAGTACACCCCTGCAGGGTTAACATGATCTATTCGAATAGCCGCGTCCGCGGTAAAGGACTACTTGGTTGCCTATACAGTTCATAGACAAGTAAATGGAAACTACTAAAAGCCTCAAGATAAGTGTGAGTGCCGAGGATGGCTCTTCCGTAGGAAGACGGAGGTGGATCCTCGGTAGTGTATTGAAGTGGTGAGTAGTGGACTCGTGTGCGCAAAACATTTCAAGTTGGAGTATCGTAGGATAGCCTAGCCAAGAGTCAAAGCTGGCTTGCTGCAATAACTCCACCAACCCTTCTTGATACTATGCATGTATGTAGGATCTGATGTAAGTCTTGCTGAGTACCTTTGTACTCATGTTGCTATAATCTACATTTTTACAGAAGACGCTGCAACCCCTTCTGATGGGTTCTATGTAGACGTTGACATCAACGAGTAGGCTAAAGACCCAGGTGGTGACCCTGAGCTTGTGAAGGACCACGTAGTATAGCTAGGCTTTCCAAGCCTCTTTTATTTTACTAGTTGTCTGTACTCAGACAAGTTACTTCCGCTGCTGGTTTGTATGACTGTATGACTTGTATGTTGGGTCGTGAGACCCGTACCTTTGTGTATGTTATGTATGGCTCCCTGAGCCTTAAATAAAGTACTTGTGTCGTAGAGTCATGTTGTGATGCTTCGTTGTATTTGCACATATCGAGCATATTGTGTGTATGATTGAAATGCTTGGTATGTGTGGGATCTGACTATCTAGTTGTTTATCTTTAGTAGCCTCTCTTACCGGGAAATGTCTCCTAGTGTTACCGCTGAGCCATGGTAGCTTGCTACTGCTCTGGAACACTTAGGCTGGCCGGCATGTGTCCTTCTTCGTTCCTGTGTCTGTCCCTTCGGGGAAATGTCACGCTTTGAGTACCGGAGTCCTGTTAGCCCGCTACAGCCCGGTTTACCGGAGTCCTGCTAGCCCAGTGCTACAGCCCGGACCCACTTGCTGATGACCGACACGTTCGAAGCTGGGTCATGGATGCCTGTCCCTGTAAGTCTGTGCCACTTTGGGTTTACGACTAGTCATGTCAGCCCGGGCTCCTTATCATATGGATGCTAGCGACACTATCATATACGTGAGCCAAAAGGCGCAAACGGTCCCGGGAAAAGGTAAGACGACACCCGTGGGGATACCGTGCGTGAGGCCGCAAAGTGATATGAGGTGTTACCAGCTAGATCGATGTGACATCGAGTCGGGGTCCTGACAGCGTTGGCATCAGAGCCGGACTGCCTGTAGGTTCTCCAAGCCAAACTGGTCGATGTTGAGTCTAGAAATTCTTTAGTTATATGTAGGGGAATTGTTTGTGGGTTGGAACGTAAGGCTCTTTTTACTCCTTATACCTTATGACTTTCTGATCTGAGTCAGTCCATTCTTCCACCGGGGGTTAAGGAATTAGGATCTGTTCTCTCTATCAGGATCACGAGTTACTAATCAGTAGTACCTTATAAGTTTGATGGTTACAAGCCTAGTTCAGTTCTACTACCACATTATGTTGTCAGAATGGTTTCAGAACTTTGATATGATGATGTTGAGTGTGTACGAAATCCTTTGTCAAATGTCTCAAAATCCTTTTTGAGCATTTACAGCTGTTATGCTGCCGAAATTTTGCTAGAAATTCTAATGCCTTTGCATTATGATTGTGCTTTCAGATGGCCACTCGCGACCTCAATCAAGTGGTTCGCCTGACTCGATGCCTAGATGTACCCGGCCATACTGCTAAGTTGGTCAGGGTAATGACTGAGGCTGGATACCGCTGGTATCCTGAGTACACGGTCGAAGAGCAATTCCGAGACTTTAATCAAAGCCAGTATCTCTGCACTGTCAGGATATTTCCATCTTATCCTGGATCCACCGAGCCTCTTCACTGCTCCTATGGACTCGGGGTTACTATTGAGATGGCTGTGCAGGACGCCGCCTACTCTATGATGACCATTATGCGAGTCAGATCTGGTTTATTTCGGGACTCTGATTTCCGGTATATGCCAGGATCACTTCCGGGAGCACAAGGGTATCTCCAGGCTATCTATGCTGACTCCACTCAGGAGGATTCACGGACTCGCACCACTGCTGAGATGCTCGAGGATAAGGACCGTGAAAATCGGGCCTTAAGGTTAGAGCTCTTCAATACCCGTGCTGACCACTGGGCCACTTTGACTCGGTTCGCACCGGCGGTGCAAGCTGGATATTCAGATATGCGCGATCTCTATCCTGTGAGATCTGCTCTGCCAGACGTGATGGTTTGGCGTGATGTAGGAGGCATCACCCCACCTCGCGGTCCCCGCAGGCCACCGTTTGTTGGTCCAAGGCCTCATCCTAGCCCCTATGGTCCACAAGCTCCGCGAGACCGTCTGTTTCCGGATGATCATGTTGAGCTTCCAGGCTATGGAGGTGACTTCTACGAGGACTACTACGGATCGGTCTGAGTTAGTGGTAGTATCACTAGTTCGCACTAGCTGTGTCGTCTATCGTCCCGCGTGACTCGTGGGATATGACCTAGTTTGTACTCTTCCGGAGGTGTAGAAAAATAATGTATAGGAGCTTGGGAATGCCTCCGATGAGATGTAATCCTCTTTTCACCGTAATAGTACTTTGTTTGGTCTTGTACTAAACCCTGTATGGTGTGTATGACGATGGAATAAAGAAGCAGTTTCTGTATCTACCATGTCATACGGATGATCATCTTGCATTCCGAGTTATTCCTTACATTATGTATCCTATGTCGGAATTTTATCATCCTGACTAAATCATTGTCTTGTTTACCTAGGATGGTCAACACGCGCGCTAACCCTGCTTCCCAAGAGCAGGCCGAAGGCAGTGAAGCCAGGAATGCAAATCTGCCTCATCCTCCTTCACTAGCCGAGGTTATGATGGAAGCTGAGAGAAACAAGCGGGAGACCAACCGTTTGTTGGAGCGTATTGAACAGAATACAGCACACCATCAGAGGGCTAACGTGGTGTCACTCAGTGATTTTATCAAATTGCATCCACCCACGTTCCACCACTCCGTCGAGCCTCTCGACGCTGATGACTGGCTTCGCAGTATCTCTCACAAACTGCGTTCCGCGCTGGTAGCGGAGGCTGACAAGGTCACCTTTGCTGCATATCATCTTGAAGGCCCCGCCAGTCTATGGTGGGAGAATTATGGAGCTATGCGCCCAGCGGGCCATGTCACTACTTGGGCTGAGTTCAGCGAGGCTTTCCGTGAACATCACATTCCGGAGGGTCTCATGGACCGTAAACGTGAAGAATTTTGCAGTTTCACCCAAGGCCGACTTTCTGTGGATGTCTATAGCAGGGAGTTTGGTAATCTCGCACGATATGCAACTGAGGAAGTTTCTACTGACGCCAAGAAGCAAGCAAGGTTCCGTAAGGGCCTTAGTCCTGAGCTTCGCCGCGACCTCCGTCTGCATGAGTGCACATCTTTTCAGAAACTTGTCAACAAAGCCATCAGTGCTGAAACTGGTCAGACTGACTATGACGCAACACGCAAGCATGGCCGTGACATGGGTTCCTCATCCGGTGCTGGTCCTCAGAAGCGCCGCGTGTGGGTACCCAACACCGCCCTGCCACCCAGGTTCACACCGAGGCCATCTTTCCAGGCGCCTCGCCCTGTTCAACAGTCTGCACCGGCCAAGCCCTATGGGGGTCCAACCAACAATGCTCCTCCACGTACCAGTTCCGTGACTTGTTTCAAGTGTGGGGAATCTGGTCACTATATGCGTGAGTGTCCCCAGACCAACCCCAATCAATCTGCTAAAGCTGTTGGCCGTGGCAAGCCGACAGGAAAAGTATTCCACGCCAAGCCGGTCACCGCTTCACGTGGCCATGTCAACTGTATCTCTGCCGAAGAAGCTCAAGAGGATCCCAACGTCGTTCTCGGTACGCTTCTTGTTAATTGCCACCCGGCATCTGTTCTTTTCGATACAGGAGCCTCTCATTCTTTTATATCTGAAAATTATGCTCGTTTGCATAACGTTGCATTCTGTGATATGCCATCCTCTATGGTAATTCAAACTCCGGGATCCAAATGGCAAACTTCTAGAGTAAGCCATGGAAATGAAATCCAAGTCGACAGACTTGTTTTCCTCGCGTCTTTGATAGCCCTTAAATCTTCAGATATTAATATCATTCTGGGTATGGACTGGATGTCAGCTCATCAAGCCCAAAATTGATTGCTTCTCTAGGACTGTTCAACTCACCCATCCTTCGGGGAAGATAGTCAATGTCTTGACCCGAATAGCCAAGCGACAATTATATTCTCTTAACGCCAGCCCTTTGCCAGACCTTGAGGACGTTCCGGTAGTCCGTGACTTCCCGGATGTCTTTCCAGAGGAATTGCCAGGTGTTCCACCTGACAGGGATGTTGAGTTCGTAATAGACCTCATTCCAGGAACCGTTCCGATTGCTAGAAGACCTTATAAGATGGCACCCTAGAACTAGCCGAGCTTAAGAAACAACTCGATGAATCCTTGAAAAAGGGTTTCATCCGCCCTAGTTCATCTCCGTGGGCTTGCCCCGTCCTATTCGTCAAGAAGAAGGATGGTACGGACCGGATGGTTGTAGATTACCGACCTGTCAATTTGGTCACAATCAAGAACAAATATCCACTTCCCAGGATCAACGACCTGTATGATCAGCTCGCTGGATCCTCAGTCTTCTCCAAGATGGATTTGAGGTTGGGCTACCATCAAATCAAAATCAGAAACGGGGACATTCCTAAAACGGCCTTTGTTACTCGTTATGGCCAATACGAGTACACCGTCATGTCCTTCGGTTTAACCAACGCTCCAGCCACCTTTTCTCGGTTAATGAACTCAATCTTCATGGAGTATTTGGATAAATTCGTCGTAGTTTATCTCGATGATATACTCATCTACTCCAAGAACGAGGAAGAACATGCCGAACATCTAAGGCTAGTGTTGAAGAAACTTCGAGAGCATCGCCTTTATGCCAAATTTTCTAAATGTGAATTCTGGTTGTCAGAAGTGACCTATCTGGGTCATGTAATATCTGGTAAAGGTATTGCTGTTAACCCTGAGCGAGTTCAAGCCGTCCTTAATTGGACTCCACCTGAATCGGTCAAGCAAGTTCGGAGTTTTCTAGGCTTAGCGAGCTATTGTCGTCGCTTTGTCGAGAACTTCTCCAAAGTTGCTAAACCTCTAACCGAACTCCTCAAGAAAGATAAGAAGTTCGAATGGACTCCACAATGTGAGCACAGCTTTCAGGAACTGAAAAGACGCCTGACCTCTGCTCCCGTACTGGTACCGCCAGACTTCTCCAAGGACTTTGTTATCTACTGCGACGCCTCGCGACAAGGACTAGGTTGCATTCTCATGCAAGATCGACACGTAATTGCTTACGCTTCACGGCAATTGCACCCACATGAGGAGAATTATCCTACTCATGATCTAGAGCTTGCAGCCGTAGTCTATGCACTTAAGACCTGGCGACATTACCTCCTCGGTAATCGTTGCGAAATATTCACTGATCACCAAAGTCTGAAGTACATTTTCACCCAACCGGATTTGAATCTCAGGCAGAGACGTTGGGTTGAATTGATCACAGACTTCGACTTAGGAATAACCTACACCCCAGGGAAAGCCAACGTCATGGCTGATGCGCTAAGTCGTAAATCTTATTGTAACAACCTGATGTTACAACAAAGTCAACCGCTTCTCCATGAGGAATTTCGGAAGCTTAACCTTCACATTGTACCTCAAGGTTTTCTTTCCACCTTGGTAGCAAAACCTACTCTTACGGATCAAATCATCGCTGCCCAAAAGCGAGATAAGGGAATATCTAAAATCAAAGAGAACATTGCTAGCGGAGGTGCTAGTTGTTTCTCCACAAATGATCATGGTGTTGTGTACTTTGAGAACCGTCTAGTGGTTCCCAAGAACCAGCATCTACGGCAGTTGATCCTTAAGGAGGCTCATGAATCTCCTCTCACCATTCATCCCGGTAGTACTAAAATGTATCAGGACCTACGCCAGAGGTTCTGGTGGACTAGGATGAAGAGAGAAATTGCTCAGTATATTGCTAATTGCGACGTCTGTCGTCGTGTAAAAGCAGAGCATCAACGGCCTGCTGGCACCCTTCAACCCTTAGCTATTCCTGAATGGAAATGGGATAAAATTGGTATGGATTTCATTACCGGTTTTCCCAGGACCAAGAGAGGGAATAATGCTATTTTCGTCGTGGTCGATCGTCTTTCCAAAGTAGCTCATTTCTTACCTGTTCGTGAGAGTATAACCGCTAGTCAGCTGGCAGACTTATACATCTCCCGAATAGTGTCTCTCCATGGTGTTCCTTTGGAAATTAACTCGGATCGAGGAAGTCT
Organism: Triticum aestivum; assembly: GCF_018294505.1. NCBI lineage: Eukaryota > Viridiplantae > Streptophyta > Magnoliopsida > Poales > Poaceae > Triticum > Triticum aestivum. The sequence continues at coordinate 81,077,116 of NC_057795.1, read as the reverse complement.
TTTCACCTCTCGATTTTGGGAAAGTTTCCAAAATGCTATGGGAACCCGTCTCTCCTTTAGCACCGCTTTCCACCCTCAGTCAAGTGGTCAAGTGGAACGCGTCAACCAAATTCTAGAAGACATGCTTCGAGCCTCTGTTATCTCTTTCGGAATGGACTGGGAGAAGTGCCTTCCATTTGCCGAATTCGCTTACAACAACAGCTATCAATCTAGCTTGGGTAAAGCCCCTTTTGAAGTTCTCTATGGACGACGATGTCGAACACCCCTTAACTGGTCAGAGACCGGGGAAAGACAATTCTTTGGCCCGGATATGATTCAGGAAGCAGAAGAACAAGTTCGTATCGTTCGTGAAAAGTTGAAAACAGCCCAATCTCGTCAAAAGAGTCAATATGACCGAAAACATAAGGCTATGACTTTCGAGGTTGACGAGAAGGCTTATCTTCGGGTCACCCCTCTGAAGGGAACCCATCGTTTCGGTATCAAAGGCAAATTGGCTCCTCGTTACATTGGACCTTTTCGCATTCTTGCCAAACGAGGAGAAGTTGCCTACCAGTTGGAACTACCTCCGCACCTCTCCAGAGTTCACGATGTCTTCCACGTTTCTCAACTCAGGCGTTGCTTCTCGGATCCTATCCGTGAAGTGGACCACGAAACGCTTGATCTCCAAGATAATCTTACATATCGAGAGTACCCCATTCGTATCCTCGATCAGGCCGAACGTACCACCCGACGTCATAATATCAAGTTTCTCAAAGTTCAATGGTCGCACCATTCTGAGGATGAAGCAACTTGGGAAAGGGAGGATCGTCTTCGACTCGAGTATCCCGCCTTCTTCCCGGAGGAACCCAAATCTCGGGACGAGATTCTTTTGAGTGGGGGTGAGTTGTCACACCCTAGCTAGTCATGCATTAGAGTGTTGCATCATGTTTACTTTTCATCAGAAACTTGAAATGGGGATCTGTGAAACCTCAGAATCATTTTGAAAATGACCCAAATAAAAATTTCTCCAAAAGGATCCAAGAAAATGCTCATGTGGCTCTCTGAAAATATTGGACAGAGATAAAAATCAAACCAATATTTTAGGAGCTCATAGGTATTTATTTTGGGCTTTTGGAATTAATGCATAAATATTTGCATTGGAAATATATTAATTATATATATTAATATATGTCCAAATATTATGCCAATTATAAAGGAGCTCTGGAATAATATATCTAGCCCCTGCAAAAATTGGCATAAGTTAAATAAATGATTTAATATATTATTTAAATCAAAACAAATGTCAGAAATTAGAAAACAGAAAAGAAATAACAGGAGGAGCTTACCTGGGCTCCTCCCTGTGCGGCCCAGCCAGCTGGCCGGCCCAGCAAGCCAGCCCAGCCCACCACCGCCGTCGTCCTCCTGGCGCCAGTCGGCCAGGCGTGTGGCCGGCGCGCGCGCACGGCCGGAGCGCCACGCCACCAGCTCGTCTGCCTGCCTCCCCCGCCAGCGCGACGCCGCGGCGCTTCTTCTCGGTGCCGCCCGATCCCCTGGCCTTATCCCTCTCTCTCTCCCGTGCTGCTCCCTCTCTCTCTCTCACGGCCGAACACCACCGTCGCCGCCGTTCGCCATAGCAGCCATCTCCGGCCACCCCTCGCTCCTCCGACTAGCTCAGGAGCTCCGCCTCGACTCCCTCTTCCTCCCCACCGCTCCACAGCTCCCCGGAAGCCCTGCATCGCCGTCTACGTCGCCGTTCCCCTCTTCGGGCTCCGACCATCGTCGCCGTCGAATTCGTCGTCTCCAGCGCGTCCCCGAGCCCGCTAGCCATCCCTGCAGCTCCGCGGTGAGCCCCCGGATCGTTTCCCCCTTCTCCCCTGGTCTCTCCCGACCTCTAGGCCCTAGCCCCACCTTGGCCGAGAGCTCCACGCCGCCGGCGATGTCACCGTCGTGGCCACGGTCACCGTAGCGCCCAACCGAGCACACTATCATGCTCTACACCTCACTAGGATCATGCAGCACACACTAACGCCTCCCCAAACCCTCTGCAACATCGATCCCGACCGCACCCGAACTCCGGCCGCCGCAGCCGAGCTCGCCGCCGTCAACTCGGCCACCCCGAGCCCAACCACCACCACCAATAGTCGCGGCTCAACCTCAGCAACACGTAGATGCCTTCCGCCGTCCATTTGGTTGCCGGAATGGCAAAAAGCACTTTCGCCGCCGTCTCGGACCTCGCCGGCGTCATGTCGTCGGTGGGGTTTGACTTGTCCGACCTGGGGTTTGACCCCCCAGGGTCACTGACGCGTGGGCCCTGTCGGCCAGGTGGTTAGATTAGCGCTAACTACTGTTAGTCAACCCCCCTGACACTGACAGTGGGCCCCAGCACCACTAATCCCTAATTAGGATTAATTTAAACCTGTTTAAACCCCCCTGTCACTGACGTGTGGCCCCCACACGTCAGGTTTGACCTCAGCCAGCCGCAGTTGACCACTGACGTCATGCTGACGTCATGCTGGCGCAATAATTATATTTCTGGATTTAAATTAAATCAGGAAATTCCAGAATATTATTTAAACTTCAAAAATTCATAACTTTTATTCTGTAACTCCAAATTGGACAAATTATATATGAAAAATGATCAGAAAAATCCAATCTATCCATCTGTACTATTTTCATGCATGATCAAACAAGTTAAATTGATGTTTTAAGCAGAACAAGGAAAAGCACTTTAAAAGGCCATGTTTGAGTTTGAAATTTGAATCTTTGATTCAAATTTGTTCAAACCCTTCTGGTTTTAGTTGCATTAGCCCAACACACTCATATTGCCATGTTTCATGCATGCATCATATTGTTGCACATTGTTTGGTGATGTTGTGTATCGATGTCCTTTGCGACAGGTTCTGCCCCGAGGAGTACCGTGATTACCCTAACGAAGAACCGTATCCGTGCATCGAACCATCAGGCAAGCAACCAACCATTTGATCATATCGATACAATCCCATGTTCTCGCTCCTGCTCTCTTTTACTGCATTAAGACAACGCGATTCAAACTGCTGTGTGCTACGGTAGTTGAACCCATTTCCTCTGCATGACCTGTCATTGCCACAGTAACTAGATGAAACCCACTAGCATGTGTAGGAGTTGATTGAGCCATATGTATGTGTTGTTCCTACCTTGCTATGCCTGCTATGCTTAGAGTCGTGTCAGGTCTGGTTCATCTGGGTGATGGGCTAGAGTGAAATGATTATGTCGGTAATGAGAGTGGTGTGGTGAACACGATTTGGTAAAGGTATCGATGAGAGGCCATGTAGGAGTACATGGTGGGTTGTTTCATTGAAGCCGACCTTAAGCACTGAGATCTGTATGTGTGATTTAAGATACAGCTACTACCATGCATTGGGCCCTGAAATATGACCCCGCTCGACTTCTTATTCACCCTAGCTCTCTGTCCAGGAGTTGCAAGTAGTTTCTGGTGTTTGTAGCCTACTGGAGGCCGTGGACAGCGCTGACCGTAGGGGTGGGCTGTGATGCGGTAGGTACGTGGCACGGTGTACCGAATACCCGTTAGGTATCTCGGGAACCCTGTTCACATCGTTCGGGGCCGTATGGGAAACCTCGGCCGGACTCCCTGCGGATGGAACCTGAATAGGCGATAAACCTGGACTAGAGGCTTAAGTGTTTAGGTAGGTCGTGGTCTACACCCACGTCGGCTTTCGCTTGAAGTCTGCCGAGCACATGTCGTGTGCAGACGCTAAGTGGTGGAAACATGTATGAAGAAGTACACCCCTGCAGGGTTAACATGATCTATTCGAATAGCCGCGTCCGCGGTAAAGGACTACTTGGTTGCCTATACAGTTCATAGACAAGTAAATGGAAACTACTAAAAGCCTCAAGATAAGTGTGAGTGCCGAGGATGGCTCTTCCGTAGGAAGACGGAGGTGGATCCTCGGTAGTGTATTGAAGTGGTGAGTAGTGGACTCGTGTGCGCAAAACCATTTCAAGTTGGAGTATCGTAGGATAGCCTAGCCAAGAGTCAAAGCTGGCTTGCTGCAATAACTCCACCAACCCTTCTTGATACTATGCATGTATGTAGGATCTGATGTAAGTCTTGCTGAGTACCTTTGTACTCATGTTGCTATAATCTACATTTTTACAGAAGACGCTGCAACCCCTTCTGATGGGTTCTATGTAGACGTTGACATCAACGAGTAGGCTAAAGACCCAGGTGGTGACCCTGAGCTTGTGAAGGACCACATAGTATAGCTAGGCTTTCCAAGCCTCTTTTATTTTACTAGTTGTCTGTACTCAGACAAGTTACTTCCGCTGCTGGTTTGTATGACTGTATGACTTGTATGTTGGGTCGTGAGACCCGTACCTTTGTGTATGTTATGTATGGCTCCCTGAGCCTTAAATAAAGTACTTGTGTCGTAGAGTCATGTTGTGATGCTTCGTTGTATTTGCACATATCGAGCATATTGTGTGTATGATTGAAATGCTTGGTATGTGTGGGATCTGACTATCTAGTTGTTTATCTTTAGTAGCCTCTCTTACCGGGAAATGCCTCCTAGTGTTACCGCTGAGCCATGGTAGCTTGCTACTGCTCTGGAACACTTAGGCTGGCCGGCATGTGTCCTTCTTCGTTCCTGTGTCTGTCCCTTCGGGGAAATGTCACGCTTTGAGTACCGGAGTCCTATTAGCCCGCTACAGCCCGGTTTACCGGAGTCCTGCTAGCCCAGTGCTATAGCCCGGACCCACTTGCTGATGACCGACACGTTCGAAGATGGGTCATGGATGCTTGTCCCTGTAAGTCTGTGCCACTTTGGGTTTACGACTAGTCATGTCAGCCCGGGCTCCTTATCATATGGATGCTAGCGACACTATCATATACGTGATCCAAAAGGCGCAAATGGTCCCGGGAAAAGGTAAGACGACACCCGTGGGGATACCGTGCGTGAGGCCGCAAAGTGATATGAGGTGTTACCAGCTAGATCGATGTGACATCGAGTCGGGGTCCTGACAGATCCCCAATTCAAATTAAATGGAAAATTAAACATGATGCACACACTCTAATGCATGACCAGCTAGGGTGTGACAACTCACCCCCACTCAAAAGAATCTCGTCCCGAGATTTGGGTTCCTCCGGGAAGAAGGCGGGATATTCAAGTCGAAGACGATCCTCCCTTTCCCAAGTTGCTTCATCCTCAGAATGGTGCGACCATTGAACCTTGAGAAACTTGATATTATGACGTCGCGTGGTACGTTCGGCTTGATCAAGGATACGAATGGGGTACTCTCGATATGTAAGATCATCTTGGAGATCAAGCATTTCGTGGTCCACTTCACGGATAGGGTCCGAGAAGCAACGCCTGAGTTGGGAAACGTGGAAGACATCGTGAACTCTGGAGAGGTGCGGAGGTAGTTCCAACTGGTAGGCAACTTCTCCTCGTTTGGCAAGAATGCGAAAAGGTCCAATGTAACGAGGAGCCAATTTGCCTTTGATACCGAAACGATGGGTTCCCTTCAGAGGGGTGACCCGAAGATAAGCCTTCTCGTCAACCTCGAAAGTCATAGCCTTATGTTTTCGGTCATATTGACTCTTTTGACGAGATTGGGCTGTTTTCAACTTTTCACGAACGATACGAACTTGTTCTTCTGCTTCCTGAATCATATCCGGGCCAAAGAATTGTCTTTCCCCGGTCTCTGACCAGTTAAGGGGTGTTCGACATCGTCGTCCATAGAGAACTTCAAAAGGGGCTTTACCCAAGCTAGATTGATAGCTGTTGTTGTAAGCGAATTCGGCAAATGGAAGGCACTTCTCCCAGTCCATTCCGAAGAGATAACAGAGGCTCGAAGCATGTCTTCTAGAATTTGGTTGACGCGTTCCACTTGACCACTTGACTGAGGGTGGAAAGCGGTGCTAAAGGAGAGACGGGTTCCCATAGCATTTTGGAAACTTTCCCAAAATCGAGAGGTGAAAAGACTTCCTCGATCCGAGTTAATTTCCAAAGGAACACCATGGAGAGACACTATTCGGGAGATGTACAAGTCTGCCAGCTGACTAGCGGTTATACTCTCACGAACAGGTAAGAAATGAGCTACTTTGGAAAGACGATCGACCACGACGAAAATAGCATTATTCCCTCTCTTGGTCCTGGGAAAACCGGTAATGAAATCCATACCAATTTTGTCCCATTTCCATTCAGGAATAGCTAAGGGTTGAAGGGTGCCAGCAGGCCGTTGATGCTCTGCTTTTACACGACGACAGACGTCGCAATTAGCAATATACTGAGCAATTTCTCTCTTCATCCTAGTCCACCAGAACCTCTGGCGTAGGTCCTGATACATTTTAGTACTACCGGGATGAATGGTGAGAGGAGATTCATGAGCCTCCTTAAGGATCAACTGCCGTAGATGCTGGTTCTTGGGAACCACTAGACGGTTCTCAAAGTACACAACACCATGATCATTAGTGGAGAAACAACTAGCACCTCCGCTAGCTATGTTCTCTTTGATTTTAGATATTCCCTTATCTCGCTTTTGGGCAGCGATGATTTGATCCGTAAGAGTAGGTTTTGCTACCAAGGTGGAAAGAAAACCTTGAGGAACAATGTGAAGGTTAAGCTTCCGAAATTCCTCATGGAGAAGCGGTTGACTTTGTTGTAACATCAGGTTGTTACAATAAGATTTACGACTTAGCGCATCAGCCATGACGTTGGCTTTCCCTGGGGTGTAGGTTATTCCTAAGTCGAAGTCTGTGATCAATTCAACCCAACGTCTCTGCCTGAGATTCAAATCCGGTTGGGTGAAAATGTACTTCAGGCTTTGGTGATCAGTGAATATTTCGCAACGATTACCGAGGAGGTAATGTCGCCAGGTCTTAAGTGCATAGACTACGGCTGCAAGCTCTAGATCATGAGTAGGATAATTCTCCTCATGTGGGTGCAATTGCCGTGAAGCGTAAGCAATTACGTGTCGATCTTGCATGAATGCAACCTAGTCCTTGTCGCGAGGCGTCGCAGTAGATAACAAAGTCCTTGGAGAAGTCTGGCGGTACCAGTACGGGAGCAGAGGTCAGGCGTCTTTTCAGTTCCTGAAAGCTGTGCTCACATTGTGGAGTCCATTCGAACTTCTTATCTTTCTTGAGGAGTTCGGTTAGAGGTTTGGCAACTTTGGAGAAGTTCTCAACAAAGCGACGACAATAGCTCGCTAAGCCCAGAAAACTTCGAACTTGCTTGACCGATTCAGGTGGAGTCCAATTAAGGACGGCTTGAACTCGCTCAGGGTTAACAGCAATACCTTTACCAGATATTACATGACCCAGATAGGTCACTTCTGACAACCAGAATTCACATTTAGAAAATTTGGCATAAAGGCGATGCTCTCGAAGTTTCTTCAACACTAGCCTTAGATGTTCGGCATGTTCTTCCTCGTTCTTGGAATAGATGAGTATATCATCGAGATAAACTACGACGAATTTATCCAAATACTCCATGAAGATTGAGTTCATTAACCGAGAAAAGGTGGCTGGAGCGTTGGTTAAACCGAAGGACATGACGGTGTACTCGTATTGGCCATAACGAGTAACAAAGGCCGTTTTAGGAATGTCCCCGTTTCTGATTTTGATTTGATGGTAGCCCAACCTCAAATCCATCTTGGAGAAGACTGAGGATCCAGCGAGCTGATCATACAGGTCGTTGATCCTGGGAAGTGGATATTTGTTCTTGATTGTGACCAAATTGACAGGTCGGTAATCTACAACCATCCGGTCCGTACCATCCTTCTTCTTGACGAATAGGACGGGGCAAGCCCACGGAGATGAACTAGGGCGGATGAAACCCTTTTTCAAGGATTCATCGAGTTGTTTCTTAAGCTCGGCTAGTTCTAGGGTGCCATCTTATAAGGTCTTCTAGCAATCGGAACGGTTCCTGGAATGAGGTCTATTACGAACTCAACATCCCTGTCAGGTGGAACACCTGGCAATTCCTCTGGAAAGACATCCGGGAAGTCACGGACTACCGGAACGTCCTCAAGGTCTGGCAAAGGGCTGGCGTTAAGAGAATATAATTGTCGCTTGGCTATTCGGGTCAAGACATTGACTATCTTCCCCGAAGGATGGGTGAGTTGAACAGTCCTAGAGAAGCAATCAATTTTGGCTTGATGAGCTGTCATCCAGTCCATACCCAGAATGATATTAATATCTGAAGATTTAAGGGCTATCAAGGACGCGAGGAAAACAAGTCTGTCGACTTGGATTTCATTTCCATGGCTTACTCTAGAAGTTTGCCATTTGGATCCCGGAGTTTGGAATTACCATAGAGGTTGGCATATCACCGAATGCGACGTTATGCAAACGAGCATAGTTTTCAGATATAAAAGAATGAGAGGCTCCTGTATCGAAAAGAACAGATGCCGGGTGGCAATTAACAAGAAGCGTACCGAGAACGACGTTGGGATCCTCTTGAGCTTCTTCGGCAGAGATACAGTTGACATGGCCACGTGAAGCGGTGACCGGCTTGGCGTGGAATATTTTCCTGTCGGCTTGCCACGGCCAACAGCTTTAGCAGATTGATTGGGGTTGGTCTGGGGACACTCACGCATATAGTGGCCAGATTCCCCACACTTGAAACAAGTCACGGAACTGGTACGTGGAGGAGCATTGTTGGTTGGACCCCCATAGGGCTTGGCCGGTGCAGACTGTTGAACAGGGCGAGGCGCCTGGAAAGATGGCCTCGGTGTGAACCTGGGTGGCAGGGCGGTGTTGGGTACCCACACGCGGCGCTTCTGAGGACCAGCACCGGATGAGGAACCCATGTCACGGCCATGCTTGCGTGTTGCGTCATAGTCAGTCTGACCAGTTTCAGCACTGATGGCTTTGTTGACAAGTTTCTGAAAAGATGTGCACTCATGCAGACGGAGGTCGCGGCGAAGCTCAGGACTAAGGCCCTTACGGAACCTTGCTTGCTTCTTGGCGTCAGTAGAAACTTCCTCGGTTGCATATCGTGCGAGATTACCAAACTCCCTGCTGTAAACATCCACAGAAAGTCGGCCTTGGGTGAAACTGCAAAATTCTTCACGTTTACGGTCCATGAGACCCTCCGGAATGTGATGTTCACGGAAAGCCTCGCTGAACTCAGCCCAAGTAGTGACATGGCCCGCTGGGCGCATAGCTCCATAATTCTCCCACCATAGACTGGCGGGGCCTTCAAGATGATATGCAGCAAAGGTGACCTTGTCAGCCTCCGCTACCAGCGCGGAACGCAGTTTGTGAGAGATACTGCGAAGCCAGTCATCAGCGTCGAGAGGCTCGACGGAGTGGTGGAACGTGGGTGGATGCAATTTGATAAAATCACTGAGTGACACCACGTTAGCCCTCTGATGGTGTGCTGTATTCTGTTCAATACGCTCCAACAAACGGTTTGTCTCCCGCTTGTTTCTCTCAGCTTCCATCATAACCTCGGCTAGTGAAGGAGGATGAGGCAGATTTGCATCCCTGGCTTCACTGCCTTCGGCCTGCTCTTGAGGAAGCAGGGTTAGCGCGCGTGTTGACCATCCTAGGTAACAAGACAATGATTTAGTCAGGATGATAAAATTCCGACATAGGATACATAATGTAAGGAATAACTCGGAATGCAAGATGATCATCCGTATGACATGGTAGATACAGAAACTGCTTCTTTATTCCATCGTCATACACACCATACAGGGTTTAGTACAAGACCAAACAAAGTACTATTACGGTGAAAAAGGATTACATCTCATCGGAGGCATCCCAAGCTCCTATACATTATTTTTCTACACCTCCGGAAGAGTACAAACTAGGTCATATCCCACGAGTCACGCGGGACGATAGACGACACAGCTAGTGCGAACTAGTGATACTACCACTAACTCAGACCGATCCGTAGTAGTCCTCGTAGAAGTCACCTCCATAGCCTGGAAGTTCAACATGATCATCCGGAAACAGACGGTCTCGCGGAGCTTGTGGACCATAGGGGCTAGGATGAGGCCTTGGACCAACAAACGGTGGCCTGCGGGGACCGCGAGGTGGGGTGATGCCTCCTACATCACGCCAAACCATCACGTCCGGCAGAGCAGATCTCACAGGATAGAGATCGCGCATATCTGAATATCCAGCTTGCACCGCCGGTGCGAACCGAGTCAAAGTGGCCCAGTGGTCAGCACGGGTATTGAAGAGCTCTAACCTTAAGGCCCGATTTTCACGGTCCTTATCCTCGAGCATCTCAGCAGTGGTGCGAGTCCGTGAATCCTCCTGAGTGGAGTCAGCATAGATAGCCTGGAGATACCCTTGTGCTCCCGGAAGTGATCCTGGCATATACCGGAAATCAGAGTCCCGAAATAAACCAGATCTGACTCGCATAATGGTCATCATAGAGTAGGCGGCGTCCTGCACAGCCATCTCAATAGTAACCCCGAGTCCATAGGAGCAGTGAAGAGGCTCGGTGGATCCAGGATAAGATGGAAATATCCTGACAGTGCAGAGATACTGGCTTTGATTGAAGTCCCGGAATTGCTCTTCGACCGTGTACTCAGGATACCAGCGGTATCCAGCCTCAGTCATTACCCTGACCAACTTAGCAGTATGGCCGGGTACATCTAGGCATCGAGTCAGGCGAACCACTTGATTGAGGTCGCGAGTGGCCATCTGAAAGCACAATCATAATGCAAAGGCATTAGAACTTCTAGCAAAATTTCGGCAGCATAACAGCTGTAAATGCTCAAAAAGGATTTTGAGACATTTGACAAAGGATTTCATACACACTCAACATCATCATATCAAAGTTCTGAACCATTCTGGCAACATAATGTGGTAGTAGAACTGAACTAGGCTTGTAACCATCAAACTTATAAGGTACTACTGATTAGTAACTCGTGATCCTGATAGAGAGAACAGATCCTAATTCCTTAACCCCCGGTGGAAGAATGGACTGACTCAGATCAGAAAGTCATAAGGTATAAGGAGTAAAAAGAGCCTTACGTTCCAACCCACAAACAATTCCCCTACATATAACTAAAGAATTTCTAGACTCAACATCGACCAGTTTGGCTTGGAGAACCTACAGGCAGTCCGGCTCTGATGCCAACGCTGTCAGGACCCCGACTCGATGTCACATCGATCTAGCTGGTAACACCTCATATCACTTTGCGGCCTCACGCACGGTATCCCCACGGGTGTCGTCTTACCTTTTCCCGGGACCGTTTGCGCCTTTTGGCTCACGTATATGATAGTGTCGCTAGCATCCATATGATAAGGAGCCCGGGCTGACATGACTAGTCGTAAACCCAAAGTGGCACAGACTTACAGGGACAGGCATCCATGACCCAGCTTCGAACGTGTCGGTCATCAGCAAGTGGGTCCGGGCTGTAGCACTGGGCTAGCAGGACTCCGGTAAACCGGGCTGTAGCGGGCTAACAGGACTCCGGTACTCAAAGCGTGACATTTCCCCGAAGGGACAGACACAGGAACGAAGAAGGACACATGCCGGCCAGCCTAAGTGTTCCAGAGCAGTAGCAAGCTACCATGGCTCAGCGGTAACACTAGGAGACATTTCCCGGTAAGAGAGGCTACTAAAGATAAACAACTAGATAGTCAGATCCCACACATACCAAGCATTTCAATCATACACACAATATGCTCGATATGTGCAAATACAACGAAGCATCACAACATGACTCTACGACACAAGTACTTTATTTAAGGCTCAGGGAGCCATACATAACATACACAAAGGTACGGGTCTCACGACCCAACATACAAGTCATACAGTCATACAAACCAGCAGCGGAAGTAACTTGTCTGAGTACAGACAACTAGTAAAATAAAAGAGGCTTGGAAAGCCTAGCTATACTACGTGGTCCTTCACAAGCTCAGGGTCACCACCTGGGTCTTTAGCCTACTCGTTGATGTCAACGTCTACATAGAACCCATCAGAAGGGGTTGCAGCGTCTTCTGTAAAAATGTAGATTATAGCAACATGAGTACAAAGGTACTCAGCAAGACTTACATCAGATCCTACATACATGCTTAGTATCAAGAAGGGTTGGTGGAGTTATTGCAGCAAGCCAGCTTTGACTCTTGGCTAGGCTATCCTACGATACTCCAACTTGAAATGTTTTGCGCACACGAGTCCACTACTCACCACTTCAATACACTACCGAGGATCCACCTCCGTCTTCCTACGGAAGAGCCATCCTCGGCACTCACACTTATCTTGAGGCTTTTAGTAGTTTCCATTTACTTGTCTATGAACTGTATAGGCAACCAAGTAGTCCTTTACCGCGGACGCGGCTATTCGAATAGATCATGTTAACCCTGCAGGGGTGTACTTCTTCATACATGTTTCCACCACTTAGCGTCTGCACACGACATGTGCTCGGCAGACTTCAAGCGAAAGCCGACGTGGGTGTAGACCACGACCTACCTAAACACTTAAGCCTCTAGTCCAGGTTTATCGCCTATTCAGGTTCCATCCGCAGGGAGTCCGGCCGAGGTTTCCCATACGGCCCCGAACGATGTGAACAGGGTTCCCGAGATACCTAACGGGTATTCGGTACACCGTGCCACGTACCTACCGCATCACAGCCCACCCCTACGGTCAGCGCTGTCCACGGCCTCCAGTAGGCTACAAACACCAGAAACTACTTGCAACTCCTGGACAGAGAGCTAGGGTGAATAAGAAGTCGAGCGGGGTCATATTTCAGGGCCCAATGCATGGTAGTAGCTGTATCTTAAATCACATATACAGATCTCAGTGCTTAAGGTCGGCTTCAATGAAACAACCCACCATGTACTCCTACATGGCCTCTCATCGATACCTTTACCAAATCGTGTTCACCACACCACTCTCATTACCGACATAACATTTCACTCTAGCCCATCACCCAGATGAACCAGACCTGACACGACTCTAAGCATAGCAAGGTAGGAACAACACATACATATGGCTCAATCAGCTCCTACACATGCTAGTGGGTTTCATCTAGTCACTGTGGCAATGACAGGTCATGCAGAGGAAATGGGTTCAACTACCGTAGCACACAGCAGTTTGAATCGCGTTGTCTTAATGCAGTAAAAGAGAGCAGGAGCGAGAACATGGGATTGTATCGATATGATCAAATGGTTGGTTGCTTGCCTGATGGTTCGATGCTCGGATATGATTCTTCGTTAGGGTAATCACGGTACTCCTCGGGGGCAGAACCTGTCGCAAAGGACATCGATACGCAACATCACCTAACAATGTGCAACAATATGATGCATGCATGAGACATGGCAAGATGAGTGTGTTGGGCTAATGCAACTAAAACCAGAAGGGTTTGAACAAATTTGAATCAAAGATTCAAATTTCAAACTCAAACATGGCCTTTTAAAGTGCTTTTCCTTGTTCTGCTTAAAACATCAATTTAACTTGTTTGATCATGCATGAAAATAGTACAGATGGATAGATTGGATTTTTCTGATCATTTTTCATATATAATTTGTCCAATTTGGAGTTACAGAATAAAAGTTATGAATTTTTGAAGGTTAAATAATATTCAGGAATTTCCTGATTTAATTTAAATCCAGAAATATAATTATTGCGCCAGCATGACGTCAGCATGACGTCAGTGGTCAACTGCGGCTGGCTGAAGTCAAACCTGACGTGTGGGGGCCACACGTCAGTGACAGGGGGGTTAAACAGGTTTAAGTTAATCCTAATTAGGGATTAGTGGCGCTGGGGCCCACTGTCAGTGTCAGGGGGGTTGACTAACAGTAGTTAGCGCTAATCTAACCACCTGGCCGACAGGGCCCACGCGTCAGTGACCCTGGGGGGTCAAACCCCAGGTCGGACAAGTCAAACCCCAGCGGTGACATGACGCCGGCGAGGTCCGAGACGGCGGCGAAAGTGCTTTTTGCCATTCCGGCAACCAAATGGACGGCGGAAGGCATCTACGTGTTGCTGAGGTTGAGCCGCGACTATTGGTGGTGGTGGTTGGGCTCGGGGTGGCCGGAGTTGACGGCGGCGAGCTCGGCTGCGGCGGCCGGAATTCGGGTGCGGTCGGGATCGATGTTGCAGAGGGTTTGGGGAGGCGTTAGTGTGTGCTGCGTGATCCTAGTGAGGTGTAGAGCACGATAGTGTGCACGGTTGGGCGCTACGGTGACCGTGGCCACGACGGCGACATCGCCGGCGGCGTGGAGCTCTCGGCCAAGGTGGGGCTAGGGCCTAGAGGTCGGGAGAGACCAGGGGAGAAGGGGGAAACGATCCGGGGGCTCACCGCGGAGCTGCAGGGATGGCTAGCGGGCTCGGGGACGCGCTGGAGACAACGAATTCGACGGCGACGATGGTCGGAGCCCGAAGAGGGGAACGGCGATGTAGGCGGCGATGCAGGGCTTCCGGGGAGCTGTGGAGCGGTGGGGAGGAAGAGGGAGTCGAGGCGGAGCTCCTGAGCTAGTCGGAGGAGCGAGGGGTGGCCGGAGATGGCTGCTATGGCGAACGGCGGCGACGGTGGTGTTCGGCCGTGTGAGAGAGAGAGCGAGGGAGAGGAAGGAAGAGCCGGGGGAGAGTGAGAGAGAGCAGGGGGGATCGGGACGACACCGAGAAGAAGCGCCGCGGCGTCGCGCTGGCGGGGGAGGCAGGCAGACGAGCTGGTGGCGTGGCGCTACGGCCGTGCGCGCGCGCCGGCCACACGCCTGGCCGACTGGCGCCAGGAGGACGACGGCGGTGGTGGGCTGGGCTGGCTTGCTGGGCCGCACAGGGAGGAGCCCAGGTAAGCTCCTCCTGTTATTTCTTTTCTGTTTTCTAATTTCTGACATTTGTTTTGATTTAAATAATATATTAAATCATTTATTTAACTTATGCCAATTTTTGCAGGGGCTAGATATATTATTCCAGAGCTCCTTTATAATTGGCATAATATTTGGACATATATTAATATATATAATTAATATATTTCCAATGCAAATATTTATGCATCAATTCCAAAAGCCCAAAATAAATACCTATGAGCTCCTGAAAATATTGGTTTGATTTTTATCTCTGTCCAATATTTTCAGAGAGCCACATGAGCATTTTCTTGGATCCTTTTGGAGAAATTTTTATTTGGGTCATTTTCAAAATGATTCTGAGGGTTTCACAGATCCCCAATTCAAATTAAATGGAAAATTAAACATGATGCACACACTCTAATGCATGACCAGCTAGGGTGTGACACACCCCCTCCGGGTTGATACTCCGGGTCAGTTAGCCTTGGTGGTAGCACCTTAGGTTGGTGGATATAAATTCACTAAGGTACTCATGGACGGGGGTAGCAGCATCAATATCCTCTATTATGAGACCTTTCGACGCATGGGGTTAACTGATAAGAATTTGAAGACGTCCAACACTATTTTTCATGGAGTGGTTCCTGGTAAGTCAGCTTACCCAGTTGGCAAGATTGAACTGGAAGTGGCCTTTGGAAATGAGTATGATTCCAGGGCTGAGAAATTGACGTTTGAGGTGGTCAAAATCAGGAGTCCATATCATGCTCTATTTGGGCAGCCGGCTTATGCCAAGTTCATGGCACGGCCGTGTTATGTTTATCTGCAGCTTAAGAAGCCGGGTCACAAGGGCACCATCACCGTGCATGGAAGTTGAAAGGTAGCCTTGGAGTGTGAGGAGGGCGACGCGGCTTATGCTGAGTCTGTTTGTGCAGCAAAGGAACTGAAGTTTTATCAAGACAACGTTGACCCAGCGGATATGACCTCTCTAAAGAAGCCAACCACCAAGCATGACCCGGCGATGAAGTTTAAGTCGGCTGCTGAAACCAAGCTTGTTGATTTCAATCCAGGTGATTCATCTAAGCAGTTCAGTATCAGTACCAATTTGGATCCTAAATAGGAAAGCGCGCTCATCGAGTTCATCCGTGAGAACCAGGACATCTTCGCATGGAAACCTTCTGACATGCCGGATGTACCGAGAGAACTCGCTGAGCACACTCTCAATATTGATCTGAAGTATAAGCCGGTCAGGCAGTTTCTTCGACGGTTCAATGAAGAGAGACGGAAAGCTATTGGAGAGGAAGTCGCCCGGCTCTTAGCAGCTGGGTTTATTGTTGAAGTTTTTCAACCGGAGTGGTTGGCTAACCCGGTGCTTGTGCTCAAGAAGAATGGCACCTAGCGGATGTGTGTGGATTACACAGACTTAAATAAGGCTTGTCCGGCTGATCCCTTTGCTCTCACCCGTATTGATCAAATTATTGATGCTATGGCGGGTTGCGAGGGTTTGAGTTTTTTGGATGCTTACTCTGGTTATCATCAGATCAAAATGGCATTTAAGGACCAGGAGAAGACGGCTTTCATCACTCCGTTTGGAGCCTTCTGTTATGTATCTATGCCATTTGGGCTCAAGAGTGCTTAGGCGACTTATTAGCGATGTGTACAGAACTGTCTCCACGATCGAATCGGGCACAATGTTCATGCTTATGTGAATGACATTGTGGTGAAGTCCAGAGACAAGGAAACCTTGATATCTGACTTGAAAGAGACCTTTGATAATCTCCGGGTTTATAAGATGATGCTTAACCCGGCCAAGTGTGTATTTGGTGTACCTGCAGGCAAGCTCTTGGGTTTTCTTGTCTCAACTAGAGACATTGAAGCCAATCCAGAGAAGATCAAGGCAATTACCTCTCTGGCTAAACCGGCGTGCATCAATGATGTTCAGCGACTGGCAGGTCGTGTTGCTGCTTTAAGCCGGTTCATAAGCCGGTTAGGTGAGAAGGCCCTACCGCTGTATCAAATGATGAAGAAAACGGACACTTTTGTCTGGAGTAATGCTGCTGATACTGCCTTTGAAGATTTAAAGAGACAGTTGTCTGAGCCACCGGTCCTTGCGGCTCCCATTGATAAAGAGCTGTTGCTGTTATATGTGGCTGCTAATTCACGAGCCGTCAGTGTTGCTATCAAGGTGGAGCGTAAGGAGGCTGGAAAGGAGCATCCGGTTCAACGCCCGGTTTACTACATCAGTGAGGTACTCATTGAGTCTAAACAACGTTATCCACATAGGCAGAAACTTGTCTACGAAGTGTTTATGGCAAGACGGAAGCTGAAGTAGTACTTCCAAAGTCATCCTATAACTGTGGTAAGTTCTGCCCCCTTGGGAGACATCATCCAGAATAGGGAAGCCACAGGACGAGTCGCCAAGTGGGCTATTGAGCTTGGGCCTCATGGTTTGAAGTATATGCCATGTACTGCTATTAAATCTCAAGCCTTGGTGGACTTTATCAATGATTGGACAGAGTTGCAGGCACCTGAGGAGAAGCCAGATAACACATATTGGACTATTCACTTTGATGGATCCAGGCAGTTAGAAGGCTCGGGGGCTGGAGTTGTTTTAACTTCCCCTCGAGGTGACAAATTTTGTTATGTGCTCCGTCTTATGTTTCCTTGTACTAACAATGCAGCTGAGTACGAGGCCTTACTCCATGGTCTCTGGATCGCAAAAGAAATGAATTTGAGCAGGGTAAGGTGCTTGGGTGATTCAGATCTCGTGGCCCAACAGGTGTCAGGCAAGTGGGACTCCAAGGATCCCCTTATGGCGGCTTACTATCGTGAAGTAGATGTTGTGGCTGGGCACTTCAAAGGTTATCAAGTGGAGCACATTGATCGAAGGAAGAATGAGGCGACTGATGCTTTAAGCCGGTTGGGATCTCAGCGTAAGCCGGTGCTGCCTAACACCTTTCTCGATGTTTTGCATAATCCTTCTGTCAAGGTACCTACAGAGGAAGAACTAGCAGTGCCAGACCCAGAGGCACAGCTGGTGGCAGCTCTTCACGTCATCCCAGATTGGACAGTGCCATATTTGGCCTATATGACCCGGGGAGAGTTGCCTGAGGATGAGACCTTGGCGAGACAAATCATCAGGCGGTCCAAATCTATGATGATTGTTCATGGCGAGTTACATCACCGTAGTGTCACTGGGGCATTTCAACGTTGTGTGTCGCCTGTGGAGGGTCAGGAGATAATTCGTGAAATCCATGAAGGAGATTGTGGTCATCGTGCCGGTTCAAAATCTCTTGTGGCCAAGGCTTTCTGTCATGGTTTCTATTGGTTGACGGCTCATGCTGATGTGGAGGATCTAGTCAGCAAATGTGAGGGATGTCAAAAATTCTCACGACGAGCTCATGTGCCAGCTCAAGAGTTGAGGATGATTCCAATTACTTGGCCGTTCGCAGTCTGGGGGCTTGACATGGTTGGACCTTTCAAGCGGTCTAAGGATAAAAAGACACACCTCCTGGTGGCAGTGGATAAGTTTACAAAGTGGGTTGAGGCAGAGCTGGTCAGTAAGTGTGATGCAGCCACGGCGGTTCAATTCATGAAAAAGGTGATATTTCGTTTTGGTTTCCCACACAGCATCATAACTGATAATGGCACTAATCTTTCCAAGGGTGCCATGGAAGAGTTCTGTCAACGAGAACATATCCGGCTTGATGTTTCGGCTGTTGCTCATGCTCAATCCAATGGTCAAGCAAAAAGAGCTAATCAGGAGATCCTGAAGGGCATCAAACCCCCGCTCTTGGTCCCCTTACAGTGGACTCCGGGTTGTTGGGTGGAGGGGTTACCTTCTGTAGTGTGGAGCATTAAGACTATGCCTAAAAGATCAACATGTTACACACCTTTCTTCATGGTATACGGAGCAGAGGCAGTCCTGCCAAGTGACATCCGGCATGACTCACCCTGCGTTGCGGCTTATGTTTAGGCCGATACGAAAAAGCTCGTCAGGATGCACTTGACTTGTTGGATGAGGAGCGAGACTTGGCAATAGTCCGCTCGGCGATTTACCAGCAAGACCTGTGCCGCTATCACAGCCGCCGGGTTAGAAGCAGAACCTTTCAGGAAGGCGACTTAGTGGTTCGGCTCATCCAGGATCAGTTTGACATGCACAAGCTGTCCCCACCTTAGGAAGGACCCTTTGTGGTCAGCAAGAATCTGAACAACGGGTCATACTACCTCATCGATGTTCGAGAGCACAAATACTCACGTAAGTCGGAGGAGGAGACCCGCCGGCCGTGGAATATCGCTCATCTCAGGCCTTACTATACTTGAGCCACCAGCTCTCAAGATGTATATATTTTGACGATGTATATATTATATAAAGCAATAAAGTAGGACCTCTGTCCTTTTTACCCTCAAAGGTTTATATGTCTTCTTTATCAGGTGGTGGAAACAACCAACAAGGAGCGAATCATATCTGAATCCAGTTTCCCTTTGGTCCGGCTTATGATCATATAATCTAGCCATGAGCACTTGGGGGCTTCCTGTTCAAACATAGGTCGTATTCGAACCAAAGAGAACATAGTTGTTGATACTCACTTGATCGGCATACTGCCAAACCCACTTGGGGGCTTCTTGATCATATTTGAATCATAGCTTAACCCCTTTGGGTCTGACATGGACCGTATTCGAAACAGCGTCATTAAACAACTCTTATGGTCACTTGGGGGCTTCCTGTTCAAACATAGGTCGTATTCGAACCAAATAGAACATAGTTGTTGATACTCACTTGATCGGCATACTGCCAAACCCACTTGGGGGCTTCTTGATCATATTTGAATCATAGCTTAACCCCTTTGGGTCTGACATGGACCGTATTCGAATCAGCGTCATTAAACAACTCTTATGGTCACTTGGGGGCTTCCTGTTCAAACATAGGTCGTATTCAAACCAAAGAGAACATAACTGTCGATACTCACTTGATCGGCATACTGCCAAACCCACTTGGGGGCTTCTTGATCATATTTGAATCATAACTTAACCCCTTTGGGTCTGACGTGGATCGTATTCGAATCAGCGTCATTAAAACAACTCTTATGGTCACTTGGGGGCTTCCTGTTCAACATAGGTCGTATTCGAACCAAAGAGAACATAGCTGTCGATACCCACTTGATCGGCATCGCCAAAGCCACTGGGGGCTATATGATCGTATCCGAATCTTAGCTTAACCCCTTTGGAACGGTTAACTGATCGTATTCGAATCAGAAGCCTTGGAATATTGTTTATTATTCATCATATTTCATAAGCATAATTATTTGACTATCTTGAGACCTTCTTCAAAGCACTATGAGATGGTTTTTGTTCTCCCGGCTTAATATTGATCACCCCAGGTTGTTAAGTGCCAGGTGAACATTACATGTTCCAACTTTCAGGAGTTAAATTTACCCGCATGGTGTAGGTCATATAAGCAGGCGAGATTACCAAAAGGATCGCGGGTATGCTATTGTAATTATGTTTAAACAAATATTATCATCAACCGGCCTTTATATGATGTTTTGGTTCGCACTCTGGGTTATCAATACCTTATGTGACCCCCGATGTGATAAACCGCCAAGGAATTTTGCTTGTTTTATATGCAAGATAAGGCAAGCAAATTTAACATCAAGGAAATAAAAGATCAACATAAGATGGAAGTATATAGCGATGGCGGCTTACGAAAGTATTAAGCGCCATAAACATGTGCGAAGGCATGACCAAAATTGAGAGGTTTTTCTACCCTATTACAAGACTCCCTGAGTCTCAATAATGAAGCATTGTTTTTGCAAAGTCATAAATGCCTGGCAGTTCACTCCTTTGGTGGGCTTGAAGATTCCGGGTTATCCTTCTCCGCCTCTCCGTTGGCTGCCCTGTCCTGGAAGTTTGACGAGGCCAAGTCAACGCCACTCATGGCTTCAAACTCAGCTTCATCATCTATTAAACCGGCTGGGTCCACTTCAGGGGCAAAGGTATGCTTACGAGTTGGAGGGATCAGGCTGACTTCATCATAGGGAGGTGTTGGAATTCTCCGGTTCTCACTGTCATAGCCCGGCTGATACTTGGTAAGGTTAGTGTCGCTCCCAATGAGAGTAGCCACGGGGCATATATCTTTGACGCAGGCAGTGAAATCATGTTCATCAAATACGGTCCCATCCTCTTTCAGACTCGGGTATCCAAGAGCGAGGTCGGCCGGGTCCAGTTCTGGAATCCATGCTTTTGCCCGGCTCAACACGGCTATGGCCCCGGCTCTTGAGGACGCCCGCCTTAGATCTTGGACCCGTTGATGTAGTACAGCAAGACACTTCAGCACGTCTTGCAGGAGGTGGGGACTGGCATTTGATAAAGCTACAACCGCCAAAGCACGTTGTGACCCAGTGTACAGTTGCTCCACTAGAGTGTAACCCGCTTTGAGTTTGATCAACATGTTCTGCTTGAGGTTTGTGCTCTTGAGGCCTACGTTCATAAACATAAGGTGAGCTGGAGATAACGACTAAAATAGTCATCAAAGGAAGGATTACAATATTTGAGGTTATATACAGTAACTTACCGAAGATGGCTGAGACCATTTGAGATATCTGGCGCTTTAAGCCACACAGCTCGGCTGTTGCTTCTGCAAGTGATGTTTCTACTATCTCAACCCGGGTTACTAGTGAGGCCTTCTCATCAGCCCAGATTTTCTTCTCCGCCTCAAAATTCTTCTTCAACTTCTCTTGTTCAGAGATGCTGAATTCAAATTTGGAGTTGGCCTTTTGAATTTCAAGTTCTTGAGCTGTCAGACGGCTCTTCAGGTCAGCAATCTCCGACTCAAATTGACTTATGGTGGCCTGCATTGATGCCGGGTTATAGTCAGAATCATGGTAAGATAACATTAAGTCCCAAGTACTTTGCAAGCAAAGATACTTGACACTTGGGGGCTAATGTATGCTGAAGAATTTTAACTTACAATGCCGGTTCATGCAAATTAAGTCCCAAGCACTTTGCAAGAAAAGATACTTGACACTTGGGGGCTAATGTGTATCGCAAGTTCAAGGTATCATGTTACAACCAGGTTAAATATCTTCTTTCTAAACCGGACAAAGCAGTGCTAAGAAGTTTTCTAACTCTACAGCATATTTATTCATAAGCAATAGACTTGGGGGCTGATACAGCCACGGCTACTATGTACTTGATTGAGATAGCCAAAGACTATATCTCCAATGCTTAAATGAGTATAGTCAGCAATGTCTAGCTTGGCCTTTCGGCATTCCAGAAGCTCCTCCTTAGCAGAGCACTTGGCAAGGACAGTGGGCCGCCCCGGCTCAACAAACTGAGTCTTCAAAATCTCAACTTCTGGATCAATTGTCTTGATCGGGCTAGGAGCTTCCGGGTTATCAGAGCTGTTGAGAGTATCTTCGACGGGTGGATCAGAGGTGGGTGCTGGAATGTCATAGGCTGGTTCAGGCGGCGGCTGATGGGTGGAGCTGTCAGGAGCAGTCGTACCAAGCTCCGGTTCTGTTGCGACCGGGTCTTGAGACGGCTTACTCTTTTTTGCCCTCTTACTGGGCTTCACTTGCACGATGTGGACAAAGGCAGAAGGATGAGTACAAAAACATGGGTAAGTTAAAGCATATGGTAAACAAAATTACATTACCCGGGGGCAGTTTTGAAAGCCAGCATGTTAGATTGCATAGACTCGCCGGAGGAAGGAGAGGTATCCTGATAATTGGAGTCAGATGAATTGAGAGGTTGATGAATTAAACCCACCAAAGGTAAAACAGAACGTAAATATGAGATTACCTCAGTCCAACGCTTCCTGGTTACGTCAGGTAAGCCGGAGGAGAGCTCTATATCCTTGCTGGTCTGGGTCTGCCTCCGGCTTTCAAGTTGTTGTTGCTTCAAAAGAAATTGAGGATCTTGGTAAGCCAAAGGATGTGAAAATCTTACTTTCCGGGTTACTCTTCAAATTTTCTGACGCGGCGGGGGCTCGGAGTCGGAGGAGATTATAGTTACCTCTTCCTCGACGGCTTGGCTATTCCTCGTGTCTTCCTGAAAAGGTTTAATGTCAGTAAGGTGATGATAAAGAGTCAAGGGAGTTGAAAGTTACCTCTTCTTCATCATCATAAGTATCATCAAGTTTTAACATATCTGAAGCGCTTGGCTTCCTCTTCTTTGAAGTTCCAGTCTTGGCGGTTTTCCTTTCGGCTCTTTTTGCCGCTCTGGCTTGTTTGGCCGCCTCATGGTCATACTTGACCTTCCAGAAGTTGTCATCAGCTTGTGAAAAAAGATAAGGGGTTATGAGTAAAAGCAAGCTGTAATATAGTAAATAGTATTCATTGAGGTTGATGACTCACTGCGGGGGTCGGGTTCTTCTTGCAGAAAGGAAGCCGAAGGCATTACTAGTCATTGTGCCCTATTTCAACAACGTTTGGGTCGTAGCCTCCACCACATCATCTGGTAAGTCGTCAGGATTATGACGCAGTGGGTCATTCTTCTCGCCTGAGTAAGTGCACATTAAGCCGGGGCGGCGGCTTAACGGAAGCACTCACCAAGTGACCCAGACTCGGACCAGGTCGATGCCGTCTAAGCCATTTCCCAAAAGAGCTTTGATTTTTCTAATGGTGGGAGCGAGTGGCAGACGTTCAACAGTAGTCAGTTTATCCGGCAGCGGGTGGTTGGATTCAAGGCGCAAGGCGCGGAAGCCGTGCAGAGGATTTTCCTCAGCCGGAGAAGTGTCATGGCAGTAGAACCACTGATTCCAATCCTTTGGATGACTCAGCAGTTTAGCATAAGGAAAAAGGCAGTCTCTCCGCCGCTGAATCGAGATGCCACCAAGTTCAAGACTGGCCTCATTGGCACGTTCATTCTGTCGGTTTAAATAGAATAACTCTCTGAACAAAAGTAGATTGGGCTCTTCTCCCAGGTACACTTCACAGAAAACTTGGAAGTTGCAGATATTTGACACGGAGTTGGGTCTAATGTCTTGAGGTCTGAGGTCAAAGAAATGCAAAGCATCCCTAAAGAATTTTGAACCGGGTGGAGCAAATCCCCGGTTCATATGATCCGTAAAAACTATCACCTCCCCTTCTTTGGGCTGAGGTTTCTCCTCGGACGGGTCAGGGGCATGATAAAACATGACCTCCTTCTTGGGCAGGTGGCCAGACTTCACAAATTTAGACAATTTGCTTTCTGTGACAGTGGATTGGACCCAATTACAGGTCACAGGAGCCTTGGTTGCCTTAGGTGCCATGACGTAAGTGCAAGCCTATGACAAAATAAGAAGCTCCTGTTCAATTTTATCCCGGAAGGAAAGTATTTTTAAGTCTATTCAAAATGGCGGCTTAAGACGGGGCCTAATGACATATGGCTAATTATATCTGGTTATCTAAGCCGCTATGGGAATCAGTAACAGTTAAGTTAGTTTAAGCCGCTAGGAGCTGGCAAGGCTATCAATTAACATTGTTTATTTTAAGCCAGCAATGAGAGCCGCTAGAGTTAAATGAGCCTAACAGAAACAGATTTTTCCTAGGTGTCGCCCAAACAAGTTTCCCAACTGCCAGAGATTAATTTGTATCAAACAAGTGTGCAAAAAAGGAAATATTTCTAAACCTAGAAACTAGTGCAGATGAGTTCATAAACTTCAAGGAGGCCTATCTGCAAGCGAAAAGGGATCTATTTGCATTCGAAATGAGTGTGAAATAGCTACCGCAGCAGTTTTATATTGTCTTAAGATCACAAAGAGGCGTCGGAGGTGGAATCTATCAAGGGTTCGTAACGGACGGCGACGAACACCAATGAACTCGAAAATCTTAATGCAGATCTGAGGAACAGGGAAGAAGAAACTTACAGATGTAGAGTTGCTGCGGAGGTCCGTCGCGTTTTTCTGGTCAAGTCAGGTTGATGCAGCGGCCTGAGTTGGTGAAGATGAGGAGATCTGCAGTGGCAGTGGAGGCGAATCTCTAAGCAGCAGAGAGACAGCAAGAGGAAGAAGATGAACGAAGGGGGAGAATGGAAGACCTAGGTCGTGCCTATTTATAAGGGAAGACCGACTGAGATGGCGCGAGAAACGAGAAGACTAAACATCATTATCCAACGGCCCCGACGCCTCGGTTTTCGGAACGGCCAGTAAAAGCAAAGATCCGTTGGAGGATATGGTGGAGTAAAATATGAATTTAAGTAAAGATGACGTCATGGCGGGTCAACATGGATCCAGAAGACGACGTCAGGGCGGGTTAAACCCTTTTGCCCAGACAGAAGACCGAAGGCTTATTTCTTAAGGTATTTCAAGATTGACAAGAACCGTTTCAAATCAATCTGGGGCCTAATGTTGGGGATATAACTATTTGTGTAAGCCGCCCAGGAGGGGCCGGGTTACCCAAAAGAAGAATCATCAGAAAGAAGCCCCAGACCAAGCATGAAGATGCCAGTTCAATAAAGGGTCTAAAGCCCACAGGCAGCTTAAGGCCCATAGTAGTAAACCGCCATGATGACATGACTTGTAACATAAGGTAGAATTAACTAGTCACCGAGCCGGACACTGTCTATGAGCCGGCCGGGACTCTGCAGGCTGCAGAGCGTCCACCCGTGTATATAAGGGGATGACCCGCTAGCGGCTTAGTGTAAGAAACAACTCATCAAGAACCGGGCATAGCGTATCTCGCTCCCTGGTTATCGAAACATCAAGCAATACCAACCCAACTAGATGTAGGTCTTACCTTCACCGTAAGGGGCCGAACTAGTATAAACCTCTCGTGTCTCTTGTCCTGATTAACCCCTTCAAGCTTCCTAGTTGCGATGGCTCCACGATTAAGTCCTTTCACTAGGAAATCTGACGTGAAAATTCCACGACAGGTATGCTGACACACACACAGTACTCGAGGATTTATAACAAAGGTAAATCAAATGTATAAAATAACATAAATACTTTTACCTCAATCCAAATAGCAGAAGTAACAAAGGTTGTGGATTCCCATCAACACCAACGGCGAAGTTGAGTGTAGAAATCGTAACCCTAACGTATCACTTACTCGTTGTAAGGTTCCTGCAAAATGAGACATTGCATCCACAGAGGGTCAGTACATTGAATGTACTGGCAAATTCACACCATAGGATAAATGATGAATAATTGCTATCACTACATGCATATTTGGCTGGTGGAAAGCTCTAAGTTTATTTTTGCATAAAGCCAATTTTTCCCTACTGCAAAGGAATAAATTTTATTTAACTATCATGGTGGTTGTTAAACATTGAGAAGATAGACATCCTCTCAATCCCAATTAAGCATCATCATTAAACCCAACAAATTTAAATTAAAGTAACATGATGAGATTCACATGATAATCCAAGAACTAGATACTCAAGATGTCCATAACCGGGAACACGGCTAACCATGATTAGTTTATACACTCTGCAGAGGTTTGCGCACTTTTCCCCACAAGACTCGATCTCCTCCGTTGATTTCTTGCACTACAGGGTGTTTGAGAAGCGGGTGACCGAGACATAGACTTTCAGAAGAGCTAGCACCTTACGATCGGGTAGACAGTACCAACCTACATCCCGTACATCTACTAGTCTACCAATGTAAGAGTTCACACGACTTAATCAACTATGCTAAATCCAATCACTGCTAACTTCATTGATTATCAAATTATTACAATCTCCTGTATTATCATTACATGCCTCAACTCAACATCTCAATACAGAAGAGATGTTCTCACTACTACTACTACATTTACATTGCTGCTAACTCAACTATTTAGCACAAGTCTCCTTCTTCTTGGGACAATCCCTGGCAAAGTGCCCTGCTTCATTACAACGAAAACATATCACTTCTGACAATGTCTCGAGGTTTCCTTTTTGGGCAACTGCTGAAGTAGTGCCCAGACTCCTTGCACCTAAAACAGGTGATATGACTCAGGTCCTTCCTAGAATCCAATCTACTCCTCTTCCTGGATTTTCCCATTCCAATCAGGGCTTCTATTTCCTGTGGGTCATACTTTACTTCCTCTGTCGGGAATTCTACTAGATCTCCATTCAGACAATCTTGGGAGATGTGTCCTTCTTCACCACATGAATAGCATGACTTGGTGCAGGCTTTAATTTTGTTTCCTTTGTGTGTGTCCTCCACCTCTTCTTTCATCACAGGTTCTTCTAAAATTTCCATGAGGGCTCCTTTCATTACTTCTTTCTTCTGCTGGATGGTTCTTTGTACCATGGGGTAAACGTGACACTGGGCAGGGTAGTGGGTAGTTCCTTCACACAAGAAACAAGTAATCTACCTAGTTGGGCATTCTTCAGCTGGGTGACTTCCTTCACAATTAGGGCATCCATCACTGTGTTCCTCATGGGTGTGTCCTATTTCTCCACAAATTTTGCATGCACAAGACTTCTTCATATTCTTTCCATAAGGCTTCAATTTGTGGGACACAAACCGAGACTTTAGCAGAGTCAACTTAAATTCTTTCCAAGTGGTTACTCCTTGCCATCCATTTATGGTTTGGTACATCCTCCACCAAGTAGCAGCACGTCTTTCAAAGCATTGAAGAGCATGCTGGGCCATATCCTTTCCGGCTATAGGGTTATTCTTCATGTGATCCTCCATGTTCTGAATCCATCCTTTCGTCTCCAATTGACTCATCGGTCCAGAAAATATGAGCTCATCTCCATTCATCCTCTATTGGGTCAAGGGGTTTTTGGGTGAGATAAGAGAGATAGAGAGGGATGCACACAATGCAAACAATAGTTTTGAAAAGGGCATTTTTATTTTGTGGTTGTTGGGAAAAACATCAAACAAAAGACAGCTCACAATCTTCGCATCTAACATAGGTATAACGGGGTTTGGTCTTCTAATGGTCAATAAATCTTCATCGTCACCAAACTCTTCAAGTCTTGTTCTTGTCCCCAATGGCTTCTTCTAATCGTACTTGTCCTTCTCAAGTTTTTTTGCCATATCATCTCTATTGAGGCAGAGTCTCTCATGACGTCCTTTAATATTCTGGAGTTGCGTTCCAAACTTCTAGATTTCAACATCCTTGGCATGAGCCATGGTTCTACTGTCCTTTAGTTCCTGACAAATCTCTGGTACCTCGAGTTTTAGCTCCTCCGGCTTGGCTACTTTCAGCTTCTAGTTCCTGAGTTCTTCATTGAATGCTTTCTCGTCAATTACGACTTCCTGCAGATCCACCCTAAACTTCTTGATGTAAAACTCCAGATCCTGGTGATACACCAACTGTTAAAACTTCATCTTTTGTTGATAGAGGCTCCATCAGCCTTCTACCAAAGAAATGTAGGATTAACTCAGCACGGTGACAATAGCATAAGCGGGCGATGACATTAGGGATAACCGTGTCTATGCCCATGTTACTGCCATGAGCTTTTATTCCATAATTGATATCTCCTACCTTAGGGTTTTCCTGACAAAACTTTGAGTTCTAATGCTCCATGTTCCGGTCTTTCTCCGATACACCTTGATCTCGGGTATTGGCAGCTTCCTTAGTTTGCCAAGTTCCATAAGGGGTGCCTTCCTAGGTCATAGAAATCTGGAAATTATTCAAAGTCCTCAAATTCTCCTAGTCTTCGGAGTCTTCACTGTTGTAGTTTCCATTATTATAAAGCATGGTAAAATCCTCTTCATTCCAAAGTGGTCTTAGTTGTCCGATATCTTGTCCTTCTCAGAGTGGTCTCATCAATCGAATATCCGTAGTCAAAAGGGGAAATGGTATAGTCTCACTAAAAGGGAAATATTTGAATAAGCTTAGAAGAGAAGAGAAGTAAAAGATCTTTTTGAAAAGAAAGTTGTAGAGAAAAATCTTTTCCTATGGGCATGCCAGTTTCTAGGGTCACGTCCTACAGTCAACATGTGCTCTGATACCATCTTGTAGCGACCTGACCCTAATGGATCAAGTCTGTGTGCTTAAGTGTCATCCTTGGATCGGTATGCTGACACACACAGTACTCGAGGATTTATAACAGAGGTAAATCACATGAATAAAATATGTCACGACCGTTTTTTCCAATAAAAATATTTATTGAGAAAACCAATCTTTAAATCCCAGTATAGGAAAAGTCGTCCTTTCTGGTAGACAAAATCTTGATAAGCAGAGAACAAGTAGCATCAAATATATTACAGGGTTGAGCTGATGTTGCTCAACAATTTATTACAGACTCGCCAATATTGTACATATGGGCGGATATGACACAGGAGTGGGGTGGCATGCTACTAGCTCGAGGGAAAAGTGGTGGTGGATAACTTGACCTCTACTGGCAGTACATCGAGCGTCGAGGTGAGGCTCGATGAATTTATTTGGGGTCGCGGAAGCAGATAATACAATGATCACGACAGGATCGCACGGGACTGACTGGGACTCCTCTAGGCGTCGGACTCGCTATCAAACTCGTCATCCAAGAGATCGCCTTCATCAGCATCTGGCCAAATCAACAAGCCAGGTGAGTACTTGAAAGTACTCTCAAGACAGTTCGGACAAAAGATATAATCAATGAATGCATGCATGTGTCATGAATAAAGGATGATGCTCATAACAATGGTAAGAATTGCAGGACTTGATAAATAAAATAAAAAGCTGAAAAACCGATCGGGTTTCTGGAGCGACGCCTCGAAAGGTAAATAAATAAATGCATGCCGCAGTCGGGCGTCTAAGCAACACCACATAAAGGGCTTAAAACAAATGGCACAATCGGACGTCTGGGCGACATCACATAAAGGGCTTTAAAAGAAATGCCATAGTCGGACGTCTGGGCGACATCACATAAAGGGCTTTAAAAGAAATGCCACAGTCGGACGTATGGGCGACATCACATAAAGGGTTTTAAAAGAAAGGCCACAGTCGGACGTCTGGGCGACATCACATAAAGGGCTTAAAAGAAATGCCACAGTCGGACGTCTTGGTGACATCACAGAAAGGGCTTTAAAAGAAATACCGCAGTCGGACGTCTGGGCGACATCACAGACAGGGCTTTAAAAGAAATACCACCGTCGGACGTCTGGGCGACATCACAGACAGGGCTTAAAAGAAATGCCATAGTCGGACGTCTGGGCGACATCACAGAAAGGGCTTTAAAAGAAATACCGCAGTCGGACGTCTGGGCGACATCACAGACAGGGCTTTAAAAGAAATACCACCGTCGGACGTCTGGGCGACATCACAGACAGGGCTTATAACAAAAGTAAATAACAGGTCCGCCACCGTCGGACGTCTGAGCGACATCGCAGACAGGGCTTATAATAAAAGTAAATAACAATTAGTCCATCCACGAGAATAATCTTTTAACTGGATTTATCACACATAAATCCCACCGGAGTTTTGTCACTGATGCTGATACCTGACAAGATAAGATAGTTATAGTACTCGAACAAAGTACAAGATAATCGAAAGGTTGAGACTCTGCAGAGTTTGGAAGAACTGAACACAGCCAACGGATTTCCGCAGTCACGAAGGACTAGTTCCGTTTATGGTTTTTCGGTAGAAACACATTTAACTAGTACACACCCATTTCACCTCATGTTGCCAGGAATCACCATGGCCAACGTCCAAGAAAAACTTTGAGACGGGGAGGCCACAACCTCGAATAGCATGGGATCAAATTTCTTTACGCGCGCTCTAAGGGGTGCCCCCCTCTCAGTCCCAACCAGAAACACCCATGCCCCCTGACCGGATGACGGGCTTTAATCCAGGGCCATGGAACCCTCATCCCGGCCTCTCCACTTGGTGTGTACCAGGAAAACGATTTGCAACTTACTATGCCATATTCCTTTCGGAAAACATGTGACAGTATAGGGTGGAATGAATGGGAATGTGAAATGGTGTCATGACGACACGGAAGTCAAATAATCTGGCATAAGACTGGCATGTCACAACACTGCCATCTTACCCATCCTCATACCAACACATGGCTTTGCAAATATGTATCCAACAACATAATGCTTTCCGAAAGCATACTCTCCAATTATGTGCATGAGATATATCGTGCAAAGTGATGTTCATAAACATGCCATGACTATACTAAAATGCAAGCATGCAACAACACTCATCATATCAAGAGTTCAAACATGCTTGCCTGGTTCGGATTAGTCGGAGTCTAACTGTGCGAAGTTTGCCGCTCCGTCACCTCCTCCGGTATCTACGGTATAAAGAAAATACGCACGTAACGTAAATACCGTGAGTGTATAGAAAAGTGTTCCAAATATTTTTCAAATAAATATGATAAAAAACTGGACAAAAATCTAAAGAGAACAGAAGAAGAATCACTCAAAAATTCCCTTCTGTTAAAAAGTTATAAGTGTTTTTACCCAAGGACTCATTTGTAATGAAACAGAAAACCTCCAGGGGATTCTGCGGAAAAGTACAGATAACGTTTCGTTTAAAAGAAATGACTGTGAGGCTGAAAGGCGGGCCCCACCTGTCGGGTTCGAAAGTTCAAACAGAAGAACAGAGCGCGACGGTGCCCGAGAGGTGCGGTGGTTGCCGGCGGCGATCCACCGCGAGGCAAGGTGATCGGAGTGTACCTTCGAGATCAGTGCACCGTTCCGCGTCTGTGGGTGGTGGTGGTGGTCACCGGCGAGCACTGTGTCGACAGCGGCCCTAGCTCCGGCGGACGGCGGTTCGGGCAGTCATCGGTCTCGTCGGAGAGTGCTGCAGAGATGAAATTGAGGAGGGGGTTAGACTTGCGGTAGCATGAGGGGGTAGTTGACGTGATTAGGGCGCCGGAGATGGCCTCACCGGAGTGAATCATGGTGGAGGCCGAGGCGGAACGGGGCGGCCGGAGTTGGGGAAGAGGACCTCCTCGAGGTCCCCCTGGTGGCCTGGCAGGGTGCTAGTGAGGAGCAAATGGGGTGTGTGCTCGAGGGCGAGCTCGGGAGCCCTTTATATAGGCGGTCCGAGGCGGTGGCCGAGAACGGGGTTCTTTGGCGAAGTTTACGGCGGCGCAGGACATTGTTCGGGGTGGTTTAGGGGTTGAGCGCCGTCGTGTGGGTCCACTGACTCCATTTTGGTGCTAAGCGCGACATGGGGGTTTAGGGGGAGCTCGACAGAACGGGGCGGCGCGGGCCCGTCGGCGGCAGGGAGCGTGCTCTGCGCGTGCCGCGCCACGGCGAAGGTGCTGCATGCGTGTGCTGGCAAGGAGGTGGCCACGCGGAGCCACCAGGTCGCTTGGGCGGCGCCGAACGGTGTTGAGCCGCCGTTCTGCTTCCTGTCTGCCGCTACGGCCCTATGGCCGCCGCAAGACACGCCAGCGCAGGCGGGCCAGGGCGCCACCGACGCCAGGAAGGCGCCAAGCGCTCTTGTGAGGCCCTGGACAAGCAAGCCTGGCCGTGAGCTACGTGCGAAGCGCACTGTGAGCTCGTGACTGAAGTCACTGACGAAGATCGACATTGGATGTCTGAATTTTTCTGAATTTGACTAGAACAGTGCATGCAAGGTGTTCGACAGAATGATCCAGGCATGTAGGGATTTTTCCTTGAGCTGGTTTTTGGTGGAGGGGCCTCTCATTGCACCTAGAGGCTGCCTAAATATTTGTGGAATTTTTGGAGAGGTGTAGATATGAATTTCACCAAATTTGGCAAATTTGGTCCAAACTTGCAGTGGGTGAATTTTGAAAAATTTGAACTGGAGAAGAATGGATCAAGATGGTTCTGGGTTGTGGGTTCAAAGGACTATCCAGGGGTGTTGAGTTGAGGTCAAAAATCAAGAGCATTAGGGTACTTGCTTTGCAATCCACTTAGGCTCAAAAGAAAAGACAGAATTATTTTGGGAGGGGAAATAGTTGGAATAAAATCCAAAAATGGATTTTATTAGTTTTGACAGAACGTTTGGGTTGAACTATAGTGGGAGGAAAGGTTTTGGGAAAATTTTACCATGGGTGGCATGGTAAAATTTGTAAGGGATCAAAACCAAATAAAAACCCAAAACCAAAAAGGGGTTTTTCATTTCAAATGAAACCAAAACCAGGAAAAGGATTTTTGAGAGGGCAAACTTAGAAGATGGTTTTTAGGAAGGGTTTAAAAGACCTTCTTTCAAACCAAGCAAGGTTCTTTTAAAAAAGAAAAAACCACCAAAATTTTGGAGTGTCACATCACCTACCCCCTTAGGAAAAATCTCGTCCCTGAGATTTCTGCTGATCCTTAAACAGGTGTGGATGCTCTGTTCGAAGAAAATCCTCGCTCTCCCAAGTTGCTTCTTTCTCGGTGTGATTGCTCCATTGAACTCTGAAAAACTTAATGGTTTTCTGTCGGGTCCTCCTTTCAGATTCTTCCAATATTTTTATCGGGTGCTCCCGGTAAGTGAGTTCTGGTTGCACGTCAATATACTCATGTGGAACTTGCTTCTCTTGGTTGCTTATGTATCTCCTCAACTGCGAGATGTGAAACACGTTGTGGATACCGGATAAGTCTCCAGGCAGGTCCAGCTGGTAGGCTACCTTGCCTTGTCGGGCCACTATATGAAATGGTCCGATGAATCTTGGTGCTACTTTCCCCTTAATCTTGAATCGTTGCAGACCCTTCATAGGAGAAACTCTGAGGTATACCAATTCTCCGGGTTCAAAACTTATTTCCTGATGCTTTCGGTCGTAATAACTCTTTTGCCGACTTTGAGCTATTTTGAGTCATTCTCTAATTGTCTTCACTTTCTCCTCGGCCTCCTTGAGCATATCTGGGCCAAAAATATGGCTGTCTCCTGTCTCTGACCAATTTAGCGGGGTACGACATCTTCTCCCATACAGAGCTTCAAAGGGTGCCATTTGCAAGTTGGCTTGATAGCTGTTGTTGTATGCGAATTCTGCATATGGCAAACTTTCTTCCCAACTGTTCCCGTAGGTAAGGACACAAGCTCTTAGCATGTCTTCTAAGATTTGGTTTACGCGTTCTGTTTTTCCATCAGTCTGGGGATGGTATGCGGTACTGAAGGCTAGTTGGGTCCCAGTGCCTGTTGTAGATGATCCCAGAATGCAGAGACGAACTGTGTGCCTCTATCGAAGATAATAGTCTTAGGGACTCCATGAAGGAAGATGATACGGGCAAGATTAATTCTGGCTAGTCTCTGAGTGGTGTAAGTTGTTTTTACCGGAATAAAATGTGCCACCTTGGTTAATCTGTCGGTTATGACCCATATGGCATTGTTTCCGTGTTGTGATCGGGGCAGTCCAACGATAAAGTCCATACCAATCTCGTCCCATTTCCACTCGGGTATCTTATTTGGCTGTAACAGTCCGACTAGTTTCTGGTGCTCGGCCTTGATACATTGACAAGAGTCACAACATGCAATGAACGTGGCTATATCTCTCTTCGTACCGTGCCACCAAAAATTTTCCTGAAGGTCTTTGTACATCTTTGTTCCTCCAGGATGAATTGAATACGGAGCTGTGTGACTATCAGTTAATATCTGCTGTTTGAGGTCCTTGACATTTGGTACGCATAGCCTTTCTCCGTACCACAATATTCCCTGCTCATCTATGTTGAATTCTGAGGCTCTTCCCAAACTCACTTTTCTTTTTATGCCCTCAATGCTGGGGTGTCCGTGCTGGGCTTCCATGATACTTTCTATTAGTGTAGGTTGTAGTTCTATATTCGACACACTGCCCTCGGTAACCATTATTAGATTGAGTCGGGCAAATTCTTGCTGAAATTCTGGCCTCAATTTTGGGATATTGTCATTGTCTGTGCTGGGATTTCGA
The DNA here is from genome assembly GCF_018294505.1 of Triticum aestivum. Classification (NCBI taxonomy): domain Eukaryota; kingdom Viridiplantae; phylum Streptophyta; class Magnoliopsida; order Poales; family Poaceae; genus Triticum; species Triticum aestivum. The sequence goes on along the minus strand of NC_057795.1, from coordinate 81,042,696 downwards.
CTAAGTGCATCTGCCACAACATTTGCTTTTCCGGGATGATAGTGGATTCCAACATCATAATCCTTCACCAATTCTAACCAGCGTCGTTGCCGTAAATTTAACTCTGGCTGGGTGAAAATATACTTAAGACTCTTATGGTCTGTGTATATCTCGCAACGATTTCCAAGTAGGAAGTGTCTCCATTCCTTGAGTGCAGGGATGACTGCTGCCAATTCCAAGTCATGAGTGGGATAATTTTCCTCATGCTTGCGTAGTTGTCTGGAGACATACGCAACTACCTTGCCTTCTTGCATCAATACACATCCGAGGCCTTTCCGGGATGCGTCACAATATACCTCAAAGTTCTTGTGTATATCTGGCACAATTAGTATTGGTGCCGTTGTTAATTTCCTCTTTACCTCTTGGAAGCTTTTCTCACATGCTTCGGTCCATTCAAATTTCTTGCCTTTCTTGAGCAATTGCGTCATGGGCTTTGCTATTGTGGAGAATCCTTCAATAAATCTCCGATAATAGCCTGCCATTCCCACGAAACTCCGAATGTCCATTATGTTAGCTGGCGGTTTCCAGCCAATTACGGCCTTGACTTTTTTCGGATCTACTGCAATACCTTCTTGGGTTAGCACGTGGCCCAGAAAACCCACTTGCCTTAGCCAAAATTCACATTTGCTGAATTTGGCGTACAGTTGATGTTTCCTGAGTTCTCTGAGTACAATCCTGAGATGTTCGGCGTGCTCTTCTGGTGTTTTGGAATATATCAGAATATCATCGATGAACACCACAACAAACTTGTCCATATACTTCATAAATACTTTGTTCATGAGGTGAACAAAATATGCGGGGGCATTGGTTAGCCCAAAAGGCATTACGGTGAACTCATACAGCCCATATCTGGAGGTAAATGCGGTCTTGGGAATATCTTCTATTCGTACTTTTAATTGGTGGTATCCCGATCTCAAATCAATTTTCGAGAAGACTTTGGCCTGTGCGAGCTGATCGAATAAATCATTTATTCCGGGCATTGGGTATTTGTTCTTGATTGTGACCATGTTGAGAGCTCGATAATCAATACACAACCTCATTGTTCCATCCTTCTTCTTAGCAAATAAAATTGGAGAACCCCAAGGTGAGGAGATGGCTCGTATGTATCCTTTCTCCAATAATTCTTTTATTTGCTTCTTCAACTCTACCAATTTGGATGGTGCCATTCTGTAAGGTTTCTTGTAAATAGGAGTGGTTCCGGGTGCTAGCTCAATGCTGAATTCTATCTCTCGGTCTGGTGGCATGCCTGGTAGTTCTTCTGGAAATACATCTGGAAATTAACATACCACTGGAACCTTGTTCAGCTCAGAAACGTCCACCTTGTTTAATCTAGGTTGCCAAGGTATTTGTCTCTCTCTGGCTGAAACTTTTATTTTCTTCCCTTGATGGTGGGTGAGGATCACGGTACGGTTGAAGCAGTCAATAAAACCTTTGTTGGTTGTCAACCAATCCATTCCTAGGATGACATCCAGTCCTTTGCTCTCCAATACAATAAGGTTGGCGTAAAAATTCAATCCTTCAAATTCAATAACCACACCTTGACAGTAATTCTGGGTCACTTGCTTAATCCCAGGGACTTGACTATCATTGATTTTTCCAAGGGAAGCATCGAAAAATTATTTTGCAAAGCAAAACTTTTCGAAACGAATGAGTGCGAAGCTCCAGAATCAAACAAAACCATGGCAGGTATTGTGTTGACGGGGTACGTACTGAGTACGATATCTGGGGCGTTCTGCGCTTCCTCTCGGGTCACGTGGTTCAAGTGACCTTTCCGGTGGTTGTTGTTGGGGTTGAAATTGCTTCGCTTTGGTGCTGAATTATTTCCACCATTATTGAGCTTCGGGTTTGAGTTCCTTGGCTTGGGACACTGCTTGGCATAGTGCCCTTCTTCTCCACAAGCATAACAGGTAACGCCTGGGTGATAGGTGAATTCCTTGTCCCTTGCATGGAAATTCTTGGTTGGACATGAATTATTCACCGGAGTTTTGTGTGAATCCCCCTTCTGAAATTCCTTCTTGCTCCTGTGATTGCGAGAAAAATTAGTCTGGTCCCTTTTCCGTTTGCATGTCACACCCTAGCTAGTCATGCATTAGAGTGTTGCATCATGTTTACTCTTTCATCAGAAACTTGAAATGGGGATGACAGAACCCCCAGTCCCCTCTGAAACCAACTAGGGTTACTAAAATAATTTTTCAATGAACCTGAAATGCCCTTCTAAAATGTCCATCATTTTAGCCTTGGTTCAGAACCTCTGATAAAAGTGGTGCACATTTTTCTAGGCCATCCTAGGGTTTTTGAATTAAATCATAACTATTTGAATTTGGGCATTTAAAATAATATAAAATATTTAAATGCTCAAATATCTCCAAACTAAAATGTTTCATGTTGGAAATAATCCAACTATGGACCAGGAGTAGTTTGGTGAATTTTGGAGTTGCCTAGGTATTTTAATTAATTCAACACAGTTGCAGAAGTATTAAATAAAACAGAAAACAGAAAATAAATAGAAGGGGGGAAAAACCTACCTGGGCTCCTCCACTGTGCGGCCCAGCCAGCTGGCTGGCCCAGCCAGCCCAGCCCACCTCCCTCCTCTGTCGTCTTCGTCCAGACAGAGGGAGGGGAGTGTGGCCGGCGCGCGCGCGCGCCACCGCGCCACGCCACCTGCTCGCCTGCTTGCCTGGCCTCCCCTCCTCGCTCGACGCCCTGGACGACGCCACGCCTCTCCCCCTGCTCTCGCTCACTCTCCCCCGTTTCTCCCTCGCTCTCTCTCGCTCTCGGCCGAAGCACACCGTCGCCGCCGTTCGCCGTAGCCACTGTCTCCGGCCACCCCTCGCTCCCCCGAGTAGCTCAGAAGCTCCGCCACAACTCCCTCTTCCTCCCCACCGCTCCACGAGTCCCCGGAAGCCCTGCATCGCCGCCACGTCGCCGTTCCCCTCTTCGGGCTCCGACCACCGTCGTCGACGAATTCGCCGTCTCCAGCGCGTCCCCGAGCCCGCTTCGACGCCCACTGCAACCGCGGTGAGCTACGCCACCGTTTCCCCCTCTTCTCCCCCTCGTTCCCTCACCGTAGCCTCCTTCCCACCACGGCCGAACCTCCGCCGTCGCCGAGCTCGCCGTCGACGCAGCTCCGGTGACCATTTGGTCACCCCGGCGAGTCCAACACGTTCACAGAACCCAGTAGAGCATCCCTAGCGCCTCACTTTGCTCGACTTCGAGCTCCAGCACCGTTCCCGTGCACGACCGAACCCCGGCGGCCGCAACCGAGCTCACCGCCGTCAACTCCGGCCACCCCGACCCCAACGGACTCCGCCAAGAGCCGCGGGTCGTCCTCAGCTTCACTCCGGTGATCTCCGCGGTCCATTTGGTGGCCGAAACGACCAAAACCACTATCGCCGCCGCACTGTTGGTCGCCGCCGGCCAGAACTCCGGCGAGCTGACGTGGCCTAGTTAATTAGCCACTAAACCACCACCTACAGACGCTGACAAGTGGGCCCAGGGCTTAGTCAAAGCTAACCAGCCCGGGGTCAACGCGGGATTAGCCCCTGTGACACTGACGTGTGGACCCCACACGTCAGGTTTGACCCGAGCCAGCTCTGTTGACCTGCTGATGTCACTGTGATGTCAGGCTGACGCAGTAAATGATATTTCTGGATTTAAATTAAATCAGGAAATTCAGAATATTATTTAAACTTCAAAAATTCATAACTTTTATTCTGTAACTCCAAATTGGACAAATTATATATGAAAAATGATCAGAAAAATCCAATCTATCCATCTGTACTATTTTCATGCATGATCAAACAAGTTAAATTGATGTTTTAATCAGAATAAGAAAAGGCACTTTAAAAGGCCATATTTGAATTTGAAATTTGAATCTTTGATTCAAATTTGCTCAAACCCTACTGGCTTTAGTTGCATTAGCCCAACACACTCATATTGCCATGTTCCATGCATGCATCATATTGTTGCATATTGTTTGGTAATGTTGTGTATCGGTATCCTTTGCGACAGGATCTGTTCCCGAGGAGTACCGTGATTACCCTAGCGAAGAACCGTATCCGTGCAACGAACCATCAGGCAAGCAACCAACCATTTGATCATATCGATACAATCCCATGTTCTCGCTCCTGCTCTCTTTTACTGCATTAAGACAACGCGATTCAAACTGCTGTGTGCTACGGTAGTTGAACCCATTTCCTCTGCATGACCTGTCATTGCCACAGTAACTAGATGAAACCCACTAGCATGTGTAGGAGTTGATTGAGCCCTATGTATGTGTTGTTCCTACCTTGCTATGCCTGCTATGCTTAGAGTCGTGTCAGGTCTGGTTCATCTGGGTGATGGGCTAGAGTGAAATGATTATGTCGGTAATGAGAGTGGTGTGGTGAACACGATTTGGTAAAGGTATCGATGAGAGGCCATGTAGGAGTACATGGTGGGTTGTTTCATTGAAGCCGACCTTAGGCACTGAGATCTGTATGTGTGATTTAAGAATCAGCTACTACCATACATTGGGCCCTGAAATATGACCCCGCTCGACTTCTTATTCACCTTAGCTCTCTGTCCAGGAGTTGCAAGTAGTTTCTGGTGTTTGTAGCCTACTGGAGGCCGTGGACAGCGCTGACCGTAGGGGTGGGCTGTGATGCGGTAGGTACGTGGCACGGTGTACCGAATACCCGTTAGGTATCTCGGGAACCCTGTTCACATCGTTCGGGGCCGTATGGGAAACCTCGGCCGGACTCCCTGCGGATGGAACCTGAATAGGCGATAAACCTGGACTAGAGGCTTAAGTGTTTAGGTAGGTCGTGGTCTACACCCACGTCGGCTTTCGCTTGAAGTCTGCCGAGCACATGTCGTGTGCAGACGCTAAGTGGTGGAAACATGTATGAAGAAGTACACCCCTGCAGGGTTAACATGATCTATTCGAATAGCCGCGTCCGCGGTAAAGGACTACTTGGTTGCCTATACAGTTCATAGACAAGTAAATGGAAACTGTTAAAAGCCTCAAGACAAGTGTGAGTGCCGAGGATGGCTCTTCCGTAGGAAGACGGAGGTGGATCCTCGGTAGTGTATTGAAGTGGTGAATAGTGGACTCGTGTGCGCAAAACTATTTCAAATGGAGTATCGTAGGATAGTCTAGCCAAGAGTCAAAGCTGGCTTACTGCAATAACTCCACCGACCCTTCTTGATACTATGCATGTATGTAGGATCTGATGTAAGTCTTGCTGAGTACCTTTGTACTCATGTTGCTATAATCTACATTTTTACAGAAGACGCTGCAACCCCTTCTGATGGGTTCTATGTAGACGTTGACATCAACGAGTAGGCTAAAGACCCAGGTGGTGACCCTGAGCTTGTGATGGACCACATAGTATAGTTAGGCTTCCAAGCCTCTTTTATTTTACTAGTTGTCTGTACTCAGACAAATTACTTCCGCTGTTGGCTTGTATGACTGTATGACTTGTATGTTGGGTCGTGAGACCCGTACCTGTGTGTATGATATGTATGGCTCCCTGAGCCTTAAATAAAGTACTTGTGTCATAGAGTCATGTTGTGATGCTCCGTTGTATTTACACATATCGAGCATATTGTGTGTATGATTGAAATGCTTGGTATGTGTGGGATCTGACTATCTAGTTGTTTATCTTTAGTAGCCTCTCTTACCGGGAAATGTCTCCTAGTGTTACCGCTGAGCCATGGTAGCTTGCTACTGCTCTGGAACACTTAGGCTGGCCGGCATGTGTCCTTCTTCGTTCCTGTGTCTGTCCCTTCGGGGAAATGTCACGCTTTGAGTACCGGAGTCCTGTTAGCCCGCTACAGCCCGGTTTACCGGAGTCCTGCTAGCCCAGTGCTACAGCCCGGACCCACTTGCTGATGACCGACACGTTCGAAGCTGGGTCATGGATGCCTGTCCCTGTAAGTCTGTGCCACTTTGGGTTTACGACTAGTCATGTCAGCCCGGGCTCTTTATCATATGGATGCTAGCGACACTATCATATACGTGAGCCAAAAGGCGCAAACGGTCCCGGGCAAAGGTAAGGCGACACCCGTGGGAATACCGTGCGTGAGGCCGCAAAGTGATATGAAGTGTTACCGGCTAGATCGATGTGACATCGAGTCGGGGTCCTGACAGCGTTGGCATCAGAGCCGGACTGCCTGTAGGTTCTCCAAGCCAAACTGGTCGATGTTGAGTCTAGAAATTCTTTAGTTATATGTAGGGGAATTGCTTGTGGGATGGAACGTAAGGCTCTTTTTACTCCTTATACCTTATGACTTTCTGATCTGAGTCAGTCCATTCTTCCACCGGGGGTTAAGGAATTAGGATCTGTTCTCTCTATCAGGTTCACGTGTTACTAATCAGTAGTACCTTATAAGTTTGATGGTTATCAGCCTAGCTCAGTTCTTCTACCACATTATGTTGTAGGAATGGTTTCAAGACTTGATATGATGATGTTGAGTGTGTACGAAATCCTTTGTCAAATGTCTCAATATCCTTTTTGAGCATTTACAGCTGTTATGCTGCCGAAATTTTGCTAGAAATTCTAATGCCTTTGCATTATGATTATGCTTTCAGATGGCCACTCGCGACCTCAATCAAGTGGTTCGCCTGACTCGATGCCTAGATGTACCCGGCCATACTGCTAAGTTGGTCAGGGTAATGACTGAGGCTGGATACCGCTGGTATCCTGAGTACACGGTCGAAGAGCAATTCCGAGATTTTAATCAAAGCCAGTATCTCTGCACTGTCAGGATATTTCCATCTTATCCTGGATCCACTGAGCCTCTTCACTGCTCCTATGGACTCGGGGTTACTATCGAGATGGCTGTGCAGGATGCCGCCTACTCTATGATGACCATTATGCGAGTCAGATCTGGGTTATTTCGGGACTCTGACTTCCGGTATATGCCAGGATCACTTCCGGGAGCACAAGGGTATCTCCAGGCTATCTATGCTGACTCCACTCAGGAGGATTCACGGACTCGCACCACTGCTGAGATGCTCGAGGATAAGGACCGTGAAAATCGGGCCTTAAGGTTAGAGCTCTTCAATACCCGTGCTGACCACTGGGCCACTTTGACTCGGTTCGCACCGGCGGTGCAAGCTGGATATTCAGATATGCGCGATCTCTATCCTGTGAGATCTGCTCTGCCAGACGTGATGGTTTGGCGTGATGTAGGAGGCATCACCCCACCTCGCAGTTCCCCGCAGGCCACCGTTTGTTGGTCCAAGGCCTCATCCTAGCCCCTATGGTCCACAAGCTCCGCGAGACCGTCTGTTTCCGGATGATCATGTTGAACTTCCAGGCTATGGAGGTGACTTCTACGAGGACTACTACGGATCGGTCTGAGTTAGTAGTAGTACCACTAGTTTGTACTCTTCCGGAGATGTAGAAAAATAATGTATAGGAGCTTGGAATGCCTCCGATGAGATGTAATCCTCTTTTCACCGTATTAGTACTTTGCTTGGCTTGTACTAAACCTTGTATGGTGTGTATGACGATGGAATAAAGAAGCAGTTTCTGTATCTACCATGTCATACGGATGATCATCTTGCATTCCGAGTTATTTCTTACATTATGTATCCCATGTCGGAATCTCAACATTCTGACTAAATCATTGTCTTGTTTACCTAGGATGGTCAACACACGCGCTAATCCTGCTTCCCAAGAGCAGGCCGAAGGCAGTGAAGCCAGGAATGAAAATCTGCCTCATCCTCCTTCACTAGCCGAGGTGATGATGGAAGCTGAGAGAAACAAGCGGGAGACAAACCGTTTGTTGGAGCGTATTGAACAGAATACAGCACACCATCAGAGGGCTAACGTGGTGTCACTCAGCGATTTTATCAAATTGCATCCACCCACGTTCCACCACTCCGTCGAGCCTCTCGACGCTGATGACTGGCTTCGCAGTATTTCTCACAAGCTGCGTTCCGCGCTGGTAGCGGAGGCTGACAAGGTCACCTTTGCCGCATATCATCTTGAAGGCCCCGCCAGTCTTTGGTGGGAGAATTATGGAGCTATGCGCCCAGCGGGCCATGTCACTACTTGGGCTGAGTTCAGCGAGGCTTTCCGTGAACATCACATTCCGGAGGGTCTCATGGACCGTAAGCGTGAAGAATTTTGCAATTTCACCCAAGGCCGACTTTCTGTGGATGCCTATAGCAGAGAGTTTGGTAAGCTCGCCCGATATGCAACTGAGGAAGTGTCTACTGACGCCAAGAAGCAAGCAAGGTTCCGCAAGGGCCTTAGTCCTGAGCTTCGCCGCGACCTCCGTCTGCATGAGTGCACATCTTTTCCGAAACTTGTCAACAAAGCCATCAGTGCTGAAACTGGTCAGACAGACTATGACGCAACACGCAAGCATGGACGTGACATGGGTTCCTCATCCGGTGCTGGTCCTCAGAAGCGCCGCGTGTGGGTACCCAACACCGCCTTGCCACCCAGGTTCACACCGAGGCCATCTTTCCAGGCGCCTCGCCCCGCTCAACAGTCTGCTCCAGCTAAGCCCTATGGGGGTCCAACCAATAATGCTCCTCCACGTACCAGTTCCGTGACTTGTTTCAAGTGTGGGGAATCTGGTCATTATATGCGTGAGTGTCCCCAGACCAACCCCAATCAATCTGCTAAAGCTGTTGGCCGTGGCAAGCCGACAGGGAAAGTATTCCATGCTAAACCGGTCACCGCTTCACGTGGCCATGTCAACTGTGTCTCTGCCGAAGAAGCTCAAGAAGATCCCAACGTCGTTCTCGGTACGCTTCTTGTTAATTGCCACCCGGCATCTGTTCTTTTCGATACCGGAGCCTCTCATTCTTTTATATCTGAAAATTATGCTCGTTTGCATAACGTTGCATTCTGTGACTTGCCATCCTCTATGGTAATTCAAACTCCGGGATCCAAATGGCAAACTTCTAGAGTAAGCCATGGAAATGAAATCCAAGTCGACAGACTTGTTTTTCTCGCATCTTTGATAGCCCTTAAATCTTCAGATATTAATATCATTTTGGGTATGGACTGGATGTCAGCTCATCAAGCCAAAATTGATTGCTTCTCTAGGACTGTTCAACTCACCCATCCTTCGGGAAAGATAGTCAATGTCTTGACCCGAATAGCCAAGCGACAATTATATTCTCTTAACGCCAGCCCTTTACCAGACCTTGAGGACGTTCCGGTAGTCCGTGACTTCCCGGATGTCTTTCCAGAGGAATTGCCAGGTGTTCCACCTGATAGGGATGTTGAGTTTGTAATAGACCTCATCCCCGGAACCGTTCCGATTGCTAGAAGACCTTATAAGATGGCACCCCTAGAACTAGCCGAGCTTAAGAAACAACTCGATGAATCCTTGAAAAAGGGCTTCATCCGCCCTAGTTCATCTCCATGGGCTTGCCCCGTCCTATTCGTTAAGAAGAAGGATGGTACGGACCGGATGGTTGTAGATTACCGACCTGTCAATTTGGTCACGATCAAGAACAAATATCCACTTCCCAGGATCAACGACCTGTATGATCAGCTCGCTGGATCTTCAGTCTTCTCTAAGATGGATTTGAGGTTGGGCTACCATCAAATCAAAATCAGAAACGGGGACATTCCTAAAACGGCCTTTGTTACTCGTTATGGCCAATACGAGTACACCGTCATGTCTTTCGGTTTAACCAACGCTCCAGCCACCTTTTCTCGGTTAATGAACTCAATTTTCATGGAGTATTTGGATAAATTCGTCGTAGTTTATCTCGATGATATACTCATCTACTCCAAGAACGAGGAAGAACATGCCGAACATCTAAGACTAGTGTTGCAGAAACTTCGAGAGCATCGCCTTTATGCCAAATTTTCTAAATGTGAATTCTGGTTGCCAGAAGTGACCTATCTGGGTCATGTAATATCTGGTAAAGGTATTGCGGTTAACCCTGAGCGAGTTCAAGCCGTCCTTGATTGGACTCCACCCGAATCGGTCAAGCAAGTTCGGAGTTTTCTAGGCTTAGCGAGCTATTGCCGTCGCTTTGTCGAGAACTTCTCCAAAGTTGCTAAACCTCTAACCGAACTCCTCAAGAAAGATAAGAAGTTCGAATGGACTCCACAATGTGAGCACAGTTTTCAGGAACTGAAAAGACGCCTGACCTCTGCTCCCGTACTGGTACCGCCAGACTTCTCCAAGGACTTCGTTATCTACTGCGACGCCTCGCGACAAGGACTAGGTTGCATTCTTATGCAAGATCGACACGTAATTGCTTACGCTTCACGGCAATTGCACCCACATGAGGAGAATTATCCTACTCATGATCTAGAACTTGCAGCCGTAGTCTATGCACTTAAGACCTGGCGACATTACCTCCTCGGTAATCGTTGCGAAATATTCACTGATCACCAAAGTCTGAAGTACATTTTCACCCAGCCGGATTTGAATCTCAGACAGAGACGTTGGGTTGAATTGATCACAGACTTCGACTTAGGAATAACCTATACCCCAGGGAAAGCCAACGTCATGGCTGATGCGCTAAGTCGTAAATCTTATTGTAACAACCTGATGTTACAACAAAGTCAACCGTTTCTCCATGAGGAATTTCGAAAGCTTAACCTTCACATTGTTCCTCAAGGTTTTCTCTCCACCTTGGTGGCAAAACCTACTCTTACGGATCAAATCATCGCTGCCCAAAAGCGAGATAAGGGAATATCTAAAATCAAAGAGAACATTGCTAGCGGAGGTGCTAGTTGTTTCTCCACAAATGATCATGGTGTTGTGTACTTTGAGAATCGTCTAGTGGTTCCCAAGAACCAGCATCTGCGGCAGTTGATCCTTAAGGAGGCCCATGAATCTCCTCTCACTATTCATCCCGGTAGTACTAAGATGTATCAGGACCTACGCCAGAGGTTCTGGTGGACTAGGATGAAGAGAGAAATTGCTCAGTATATTGCAAATTGCGACGTCTGTCGTCGTGTAAAAGCAGAGCATCAACGACCTGCTGGCACCCTTCAACCCTTAGCTATTCCTGAATGGAAATGGGATAAAATTAGTATGGATTTCATTACCGGTTTTCCCAGGACCAAGAGAGGGAATAATGCTATTTTCGTCGTGGTCGATCGTCTTTCCAAAGTAGCTCATTTCCTACCTGTTCGTGAGAGTATAACCGCTAGCCAACTGGCAGATTTATACATCTCCCGGATAGTGTCTCTCCATGGTGTTCCTTTGGAAATCAATTCGGATCGAGGAAGTCTTTTCACCTCTCGATTTTGGGAAAGTTTCCAAAATGCTATGGGAACCCGTCTCTCCTTTAGCACCGCTTTCCACCCTCAGTCAAGTGGTCAAGTGGAACGCGTCAACCAAATTCTAGAAGACATGCTTCGAGCCTCCGTTATCTCTTTCGGAATGGACTGGGAGAAGTGCCTTCCATTTGCCGAATTCGCTTACAACAACAGCTATCAATCTAGCTTGGGTAAAGCCCCTTTTGAAGTTCTCTATGGACGACGATGTCGAACACCCCTTAACTGGTCAGAGACCGGGGAAAGACAATTCTTTGGCCCGGATATGATTCAGGAAGCAGAAGAACAAGTTCGTATCGTTCGTGAAAAGTTGAAAACAGCCCAATCCCGTCAAAAGAGTCAATATGACCGAAAACATAAGGCTATGACTTTCGAGGTTGACGAGAAGGCTTACCTTCGGGTCACCCCTCTGAAGGGAACCCATCGTTTCGGTATCAAAGGCAAATTGGCTCCTCGTTACATTGGACCTTTTCGCATTCTTGCCAAACGAGGAGAAGTTGCCTACCAATTGGAACTACCTCCGCACCTCTCCAGAGTTCACGATGTCTTCCACGTTTCTCAACTCAGACGTTGCTTCTCGGATCCTATCCGTGAAGTGGACCACGAAACGCTTGATCTCCAAGATAATCTTACATATCGAGAGTACCCCATTCGCATCCTCGATCAAACCGAACGTACCACGCGACGTCATAATATCAAGTTTCTCAAGGTTCAATGGTCGCATCACTCTGAAGATGAAGCAACTTGGGAAAGGGAGGATCGTCTTCGACTCGAATATCCCGCCTTCTTCTCGGAGGAACCCAAATCTCGGGACGAGATTCTTTTGAGTGGGGGTGAGTTGTCACACCCTAGCTAGTCATGCATTAGAGTGTTGCATCATGTTTACTCTTTCATCAGAAACTTGAAATGGGGATGACAGAACCCCCAGTCCCCTCTGAAACCAACTAGGGTTACTAAAATAATTTTTCAATGAACCTGAAATGCCCTTCTAAAATGTCCATCATTTTAGCCTTGGTTCAGAACCTCTGATAAAAGTGGTGCACATTTTTCTAGGCCATCCTAGGGTTTTTGAATTAAATCATAACTATTTGAATTTGGGCATTTAAAATAATATAAAATATTTAAATGCTCAAATATCTCCAAACTAAAATGTTTCATGTTGGAAATAATCCAACTATGGACCAGGAGTAGTTTGGTGAATTTTGGAGTTGCCTAGGTATTTTAATTAATTCAACACAGTTGCAGAAGTATTAAATAAAACAGAAAACAGAAAATAAATAGAAGGGGGGAAAAACCTACCTGGGCTCCTCCACTGTGCGGCCCAGCCAGCTGGCTGGCCCAGCCAGCCCAGCCCACCTCCCTCCTCTGTCGTCTTCGTCCAGACAGAGGGAGGGGAGTGTGGCCGGCGCGCGCGCGCGCCACCGCGCCACGCCACCTGCTCGCCTGCTTGCCTGGCCTCCCCTCCTCGCTCGACGCCCTGGACGACGCCACGCCTCTCCCCCTGCTCTCGCTCACTCTCCCCCGTTTCTCCCTCGCTCTCTCTCGCTCTCGGCCGAAGCACACCGTCGCCGCCGTTCGCCGTAGCCACTGTCTCCGGCCGCCCCTCGCTCCCCCGAGTAGCTCAGAAGCTCCGCCACAACTCCCTCTTCCTCCCCACCGCTCCACGAGTCCCCGGAAGCCCTGCATCGCCGCCACGTCGCCGTTCCCCTCTTCGGGCTCCGACCACCGTCGTCGACGAATTCGCCGTCTCCAGCGCGTCCCCGAGCCCGCTTCGACGCCCACTGCAACCGCGGTGAGCTACGCCACCGTTTCCCCCTCTTCTCCCCCTCGTTCCCTCACCGTAGCCTCCTTCCCACCACGGCCGAACCTCCGTCGTCGCCGAGCTCGCCGTCGACGCAGCTCCGGTGACCATTGGGTCACCCCGGCGAGTCCAACGCGTTCACAGAACCCAGTAGAGCATCCCTAGCGCCTCACTTTGCTCGACTTCGAGCTCCAGCACCGTTCCCGTGCACGACCGAACCCCGGCGGCCGCAACCGAGCTCACCGCCGTCAACTCCGGCCACCCCGACCCCAACGGACTCCGCCAAGAGCCGCGGGTCGTCCTCAGCTTCACTCCGGTGATCTCCGCGGTCCATTTGGTGGCCGAAACGACCAAAACCACTATCGCCGCCGCACTGTTGGTCGCCGCCGGCCAGAACTCCGGCGAGCTGACGTGGCCTAGTTAATTAGCCACTAAACCACCACCTACAGACGCTGACAAGTGGGCCCAGGGCTTAGTCAAAGCTAACCAGCCCGGGGTCAACGCGGGATTAGCCCCTGTGACACTGACGTGTGGACCCCACACGTCAGGTTTGACCCGAGCCAGCTCTGTTGACCTGCTGATGTCACTGTGATGTCAGGCTGACGCAGTAAATGATATTTCTGGATTTAAATTAAATCAGGAAATTCAGAATATTATTTAAACTTCAAAAATTCATAACTTTTATTCTGTAACTCCAAATTGGACAAATTATATATGAAAAATGATCAGAAAAATCCAATCTATCCATTTGTACTATTTTCATGCATGATCAAACAAGTTAAATTGATGTTTTAATCAGAATAAGAAAAGGCACTTTAAAAGGCCATATTTGAATTTGAAATTTGAATCTTTGATTCAAATTTGCTCAAACCCTACTGGCTTTAGTTGCATTAGCCCAACACACTCATATTGCCATGTTCCATGCATGCATCATATTGTTGCATATTGTTTGGTAATGTTGTGTATCGGTATCCTTTGCGACAGGATCTGTTCCCGAGGAGTACCGTGATTACCCTAGCGAAGAACCGTATCCGTGCAACGAACCATCAGGCAAGCAACCAACCATTTGATCATATCGATACAATCCCATGTTCTCGCTCCTGCTCTCTTTTACTGCATTAAGACAACGCGATTCAAACTGCTGTGTGCTACGGTAGTTGAACCCATTTCCTCTGCATGACCTGTAATTGCCACAGTAACTAGATGAAACCCACTAGCATGTGTAGGAGTTGATTGAGCCCTATGTATGTGTTGTTCCTACCTTGCTATGCCTGCTATGCTTAGAGTCGTGTCAGGTCTGGTTCATCTGGGTGATGGCCTAGAGTGAAATGATTATGTCGTTAATGAGAGTGGTGTGGTGAACACGATTTGGTAAAGGTATCGATGAGAGGCCATGTAGGAGTACATGGTGGGTTGTTTCATTGAAGCCGACCTTAGGCACTGAGATCTGTATGTGTGATTTAAGAATCAGCTACTACCATACATTGGGCCCTGAAATATGACCCCGCTCGACTTCTTATTCACCTTAGCTCTCTGTCCAGGAGTTGCAAGTAGTTTCTGGTGTTTGTAGCCTACTGGAGGCCGTGGACAGCGCTGACCGTAGGGGTGGGCTGTGATGCGGTAGGTACGTGGCACGGTGTACCGAATACCCGTTAGGTATCTCGGGAACCCTGTTCACATCGTTCGGGGCCGTATGGGAAACCTCGGCCGGACTCCCTGCGGATGGAACCTGAATAGGCGATAAACCTGGACTAGAGGCTTAAGTGTTTAGGTAGGTCGTGGTCTACACCCACGTCGGCTTTCGCTTGAAGTCTGCCGAGCACATGTCGTGTGCAGACGCTAAGTGGTGGAAACATGTATGAAGAAGTACACCCCTGCAGGGTTAACATGATCTATTCGAATAGCCGCGTCCGCGGTAAAGGACTACTTGGTTGCCTATACAGTTCATAGACAAGTAAATGGAAACTGTTAAAAGCCTCAAGACAAGTGTGAGTGCCGAGGATGGCTCTTCCGTAGGAAGACGGAGGTGGATCCTCGGTAGTGTATTGAAGTGGTGAATAGTGGACTCGTGTGCGCAAAACTATTTCAAATGGAGTATCGTAGGATAGTCTAGCCAAGAGTCAAAGCTGGCTTACTGCAATAACTCCACCGACCCTTCTTGATACTATGCATGTATGTAGGATCTGATGTAAGTCTTGCTGAGTACCTTTGTACTCATGTTGCTATAATCTACATTTTTACAGAAGACGCTGCAACCCCTTCTGATGGGTTCTATGTAGATGTTGACATCAACGAGTAGGCTAAAGACCCAGGTGGTGACCCTGAGCTTGTGATGGACCACATAGTATAGTTAGGCTTCCAAGCCTCTTTTATTTTACTAGTTGTCTGTACTCAGACAAATTACTTCCGCTGTTGGCTTGTATGACTGTATGACTTGTATGTTGGGTCGTGAGACCCGTACCTGTGTGTATGATATGTATGGCTCCCTGAGCCTTAAATAAAGTACTTGTGTCATAGAGTCATGTTGTGATGCTCCGTTGTATTTACACATATCGAGCATATTGTGTGTATGATTGAAATGCTTGGTATGTGTGGGATCTGACTATCTAGTTGTTTATCTTTAGTAGCCTCTCTTACCGGGAAATGTCTCCTAGTGTTACCGCTGAGCCATGGTAGCTTGCTACTGCTCTGGAACACTTAGGCTGGCCGGCATGTGTCCTTCTTCGTTCCTGTGTCTGTCCCTTCGGGGAAATGTCACGCTTTGAGTACCGGAGTCCTGTTAGCCCGCTACAGCCCGGTTTACCGGAGTCCTGCTAGCCCAGTGCTACAGCCCGGACCCACTTGCTGATGACCGACACGTTCCAAGCTGGGTCATGGATGCCTGTCCCTGTAAGTCTGTGCCACTTTGGGTTTACGACTAGTCATGTCAGTCCGGGCTCTTTATCATATGGATGCTAGCGACACTATCATATACGTGAGCCAAAAGGCGCAAACGGTCCCGGGCAAAGGTAAGGCGACACCCGTGGGAATACCGTGCGTGAGGCCGCAAAGTGATATGAAGTGTTACCGGCTAGATCGATGTGACATCGAGTCGGGGTCCTGACAGCGCAGATATCTTCCAGGCTACGTCGCTCATTTTCCGGGGTAATGGCCTTATCCACCAGTGTTTTAAAATCTGGAAAGGTGTGCACAACTAGCTGGCACTTAAGAGCGGGTGCCAGGCCTTCCAAGAATTTTTCCATCTTCTTGCTCTCGGTCATGCGTTCTTCATTTGCATAGCGAGACAGCAGTGTGAATTAGCTGTTGTATTCTAACACTGTCATGGCTCTTTGCTTGAGTTCATCAAATTCCTTCTTCTTGATTTTCATGACGTTTTTAGGAATATGTGCCCCACGAAAACCTTCCTTGAAATTATCCCAGGTGATTTCATTTTTGTTGGGGTGCATGTGCAGAATGTTTTCCCACCATGATGCAGCTGCGCCTGTGAGATAATGTGGTGCATACAGTACTTTTTCACGGTCGGAACACTGTGCGATAATTAATTTTCTCTCCATGTCTCGAAGCCAGTCTTCGGCCTCAAGAGGCTTGTCAGTGTGAGAAAATATTGGAGGGCGCGTCTTTTGTAACTCAGATAATTTGGATTGCGGTTGATACTGACCACGGTTACTTCCCATATTGATGAATTGGTTCATCATTTCCTGGTGTTGCTGCTGACTCTGTTCATACAAACGACAAACTTGTGTAAAAGCTGTTTCACTGTCCTGTTGACTTGTCTGACCCTGAGTGAAATTCTGGTTCTGCGGTGTGCCATAATTTTCTTCTGGCTCGGTTGGCATGGAGCGCGTCCAAGGGCGAGACATCTTTCACTCTGGGGATATATTTTGTGAACACGTAAGACAAGAAGGAGAGTCGCAAAAGCCAAAAAAAATCACACACAAAGCACATTTTTAAAATTCCAGGGTACTTTTGGAAACACACGATTGCGCGCGGAGAAGGACTAGTGCATATCTTACACGCGGGCATAATTATACATTACATCACTCAGGATATGCGTACATAATCCTGACATGTTCTTTAAACTAGTGCACTCCTCCAGATCCTACATGATGCGCAAATAGGCTACTTCTCACAACCTAAGTACATAAAAACATATTACACAAGTTGATGCATCGCATGGCGTCTATGCGTACTTAGTCGGAGACGGTGAGGATCTCCCTTGGCCTGCCGAGGGTGAGACGTAGAGACGCTGGGGAATCAACCTCCTCCTCGCTAATAGGTTCCAAACGAGAAATGTTGTGCTGAGCTGATGGAGTAGGTGCCTTAGGCGGAACAACACGAATACGAGTGGGTGGAATAGGTGGGGTAGCACGTATGGGAGTGGGTGCAACAAGTGGTGCAGAGCGGACGGGAGTGGGTGCAACAAGTGGTGCAGAGCGGACGGGAGTGGGTGCAATAGCCTGGTTAAATTCCTCTGTGGTAGGCAGACGACGAGCAGTGGCGAGTATGGTAGGTGAGTGAGATGCTGTGGATGACACAAAAGTCAGTGGTGGAGCGGTGTGCAGGAGTTCCCTCCTGTTAGCAGCACAGCCATGAACTGAGTCCATGCCTGCAGCCACGAGGTCATCCACCATACAGTCGAATGCTGCCTCCAGGGCTCGGAGGTACTCGACAAGCATCTCAAAGGCTTCGTCTCGCTCTCCTCTGGGGAAAGAGAAAGAGTAGTGACAAGTGTAAGGCACATGGCATGGAAGGTAGCGGTAGCGACGGGTCTTCATTGCCGGAAGGACATCCCGAAGACGGGCTATCGTCTTGCGGGCAGCCATCTGCATAGCATGCCTTTCTGTACGCATGGCTCTCCCCACAAATCGGAGGCGGCGTACTTCAGCATGGCCTCCCCTGAATTGCACTGCGGCCTGGTCCATAGTCAGACTGTCGTTGATCTTGTGTGGATAAAGCGTGAAGACTGGGCGCACAGATGGCCCCATCGCGACCTGAACGATGAAGGAGAGGAGTTTGACGAACCCCTCAGGCACGTTGGCGAACATCTGAGACTCGTAGTCATTGCCGACCATCTACAAAAGTAGGCAAAAATTCTGAGTGGTCAGATCATAAATTTTATGATGACTGTCAGAAAATGACTACATTTGTAAAAATATGAATAACTCTACCCTGCTAAAAACCAATTAGCGATCGCACCTAGTGGCTTCCTACAGTCAGCCTGGCTCTGATACCAAGTCTGTCACGACCGGTTTTTCCAATAAAAATATTTATTGAGAAAACCAATCTTTAAATCCTAGTATAGGAAAAGTCATCCTTTCTGGTAGACAAAAGCTTGATAAGCAGAGAACCAGTAGCATCAAATATATTACAGGGTTGAGCTGATGTTGCTCAACAATTTATTACAGACTCGCCAATATTGTACATATGGGCGGATATGACACAGGAGTGGGGTGGCATGCTACTAGCTCGAGGGAAAGTGGTGGTGGATAACTTGACCTCTACTGGCAGTACATCTAGCGTCGAGGTGAGGCTCGATGAATTTATTCAGGGTCGCGGAAGCGGATAATATAATGATCAAGACAGGATCGCACGGGACTGACTGGGACTCCTCTAGGCGTCGGACTCGCTAACAAGCCAGGTGAGTACTTAAAAGTACTCGCAAGACAGTTCAGACAAAAGATATAATCAATGAATGCATGCATGCCTCATGAATAAAGGATGATGCTCATAACAATGGTAAGAATTGCAGGACTTGATAAATAAAATAAAAAGCTGAAAAACTGATCGGGTGTCTGGAGCGATGCCTCGAAAGGTAAATAAATAAAATGCATGCCGCAGTCGGGCATCTAAGCGACACCACATAAAGGGCTTAAAATAAATACCACAATCAGATGTCTGGGCGACATCACATAAAGGGCTTTAAAAGAAATGTCACAGTCGGACGTCTGGGCGACATCACATAAAGGGCTTTAAAAGAAATGCCACAGTCGGACGTCTGGGCGACATCACATAAAGGGCTTTAAAAGAAAGGCCACAGTCGGACGTCTGGGCGACATCACATAAAGGGCTTAAAAGAAATGCCACAGTCGGACGTCTGGGCGACATCACAGAAAGGGCTTTAAAAGAAATACCGCAGTCGGACGTCTGGGCGACATCACAGATAGGGCTTTAAAAGAAATACCACCGTCGGACGTCTGGGCGACATCACAGACAGAGCTTAAAAGAAATGCCACAATCGGACGTCTGGGCGACATCACAGAAAGGGTTTTAAAAGAAATACCGCAGTCGGACGTCTGGACGACATCACAGACAGGGCTTTAAAAGAAATACTACCGTCGGACGTCTAGGCGACATCACAGACAGGGCTTATAACAAAAGTAAATAACAGGTGTGGACTAGTTCCGTTTATGGTTTTTCGGTAGAAACACATTTAACTAGTACACACCCATTTCACCTCACGTTGCCAGGAATCACCATGGCCAACGTCCAAGAAAAACTTTGAGACGGGGAGGCCACAACCTCGAATAGCATGGGATCAAATTTCTTTACGCGCGCTCTAATGGGTGCCCCCCTCTCGGTCCCAACCGGAAACACCCATGCCCCCAGACCGGATGACGGGCTTTAATCCAGGGCCATGGAACCCTCATCTCGGCCTCTCCACTTGGTGTGTACCAGGAAAACAATTTGCAACTTACTATGCCATATTCCTTTCGGAAAACATGTGACAGTATAGGGTGGAATGAATGGGAATGTGAAATGGTGTCATGATGACACGGAAGTCAAATAATCCGGCATAAGACTGGCATGTCACAACACTGCCATCTTACCCATCCTCATACCAAGACATGGCTTTGCAAATATGTATCCAACAACATAATGCTTTCCGAAAGCATACTCTCCAATTATGTGCATGAGATATATCATGCAAAGTGATGTTCATAAACATGCCATGACTATACTAAAATGCAAACATGCAACAACACTCATCATATCAAGAGTTCAAACATGCTTGCCTGGTTCGGAGTAGTCGGAGTCTAACTGTGTGAAGTTTGCCGCTCCATCACCTCCTCCGGTATCTACGGTATAAAGAAAATACGCATGTAACGTAAATACCGTGAGTGTACAGAAAAGTGTTCCAAATATTTTTCAAATAAATATGATAAAAAACTAGACAAAAATGTAAAGAGAACAGAAGAAGAATCACTCAAAAATTCCCTTCTGTTAAAAAGTTATAAATGTTTTAACCCAAGGACTCATCTGTAATGAAACAGAAAACCTCCAGGGGGTTCTGCGGAAAAGTACAGATAACGTTTCATTTAAAAGAAATGACTGTGAGGCTGACAGGCGGGCCCCACCTGTCGGGTTTGAAAGTTCAAACAGAGGAACAGAGCGCGACGGCGCCCGAGAGGTGCGGTGGTCGCCGGCGGCGATCCACGGCGAGGCAAGGTGATCGAAGTGTACCTTCGAGATCAGTGCACCGTTCCGCGTCTGTGGGTGGTGGTGGTGGTCGCCGGTGAGCACTGTGTCGACGGCGGCCCTAGCTCCGGCGGACGGCGGTTCGGGCAGTCATGGGTCTCATCGGAGAGTGCTGCGGAGATGAAATTGAGGAGGGGGTTAGACTTGCGGTAGCATGAGGGGGTAGTTGACGTGATTAGGGCGCCGGAGATGGCCTCACCGGAGTGAATCGTGGTGGAGGCCGAGGCGGAACGGGGCGGCCGGAGCTGGGGAAGAGGACCTCCTCGAGGTCCCCCTGGTGGCCTGGCAGGGTGCTGGTGAGGAGCAAATGGGGTGTGTGCTCGAGGGCGAGCTCGGGAGCCCTTTATATAGGCGGTCCGAGGCGGTGGCCGAGAACGGGGTTCTCCGGCAAAGTTTACGGCGGCGCAGGGCATTGGTCGGGGTGGTTTAGGGGTTGAGCGCCGTTGTGTGGGTCCACTGACTCCATTTTGGTGCTAAGCGCGTCGGGACATGGGGGTTTAGGGGGAGCTCGACGGAACGGGGCGGCGCGGGCCCGTCGGCGGCAGGGAGCGCGCTCTGCGCGTGCCGCACCACGGCGATGGTGCTGCATGCGTGCGCTGGCAAGGAGGTGGCCACGCGGAGCCACCAGGTCGATTGGGCGGCGCCAAACAGCGTTGAGCCGCCGTTCTGCTTCCTGTCGGCCGCTACGGCGCTACGGCCGCTGCAAGACACGCCGGTGCAGGCGGGCCAGTGCGCCGCCGACGCCAGGAAGGTGCCAAGCGCGCGTGTGAGGCTCTGGACAAGCAAGCCTGGCCGTGAGCTACGTGCCAAGCGCACTGTGAGCTCGTGACTGAAGTCACTAACGAAGATCGACACTGGATGTCTGATTTTTTCTGAATTTGACTAGAACAGTGCACGCAAGGTGCTCGACAGAATGATCCAGGCATGTAGGGATTTTTCCTTGAGCTGGTTTTGGTGGAGGGGCCTCTCATTGCACCTAGAGGCTGCCTGAATATTTGTGGAATTTTTGGAGAGGTGTAGATATGAATTTCACCAAATTTGGCAAATATGGTCCAAACTTGCAGTGGGTGAATTTTGAAAAATTTGAACAGGAGAAGAATGGATCAAGATGGTTCTGGGTTGTGGGTTCAAAGGACTATCCAGGGGTGTTGAGTTGAGGTCAAAAATCAAGAGCATTAGGGTACTTGCTTTGCAATCCACTTAGGCTCAAAAGAAAAGACAGAATTATTTTGGGAGGGGAAATAGTTGGAATAAAATCCAAAAATGGATTTTATTAGTTTTGACAGAATGTTTGGGTTGAACTATAGTGGGAGGAAAGGTTTTGGGAAAATTTTACCATGGGTGGCATGGTAAAATTTGGAAGGGATCAAAACCAAATAAAAACCCAAAACCAAAAAGGGGTTTTTCATTTCAAATGAAACCAAAACCAGGAAAAGGATTTTTGAGAGGGCAAACTTAGAAGATGGTTTTTAGGAAGGGTTTAAAAGACCTTCTTTCAAACAAAGCAAGGTTCTTTAAAAAAACCACCAAAATTTTGGAGTGTCACAAAATAACGTAAATACTTTTACCTCAATCCAAATAGCGGAAGTAACAAAGGTTGTGGATGCCCATCAACACCAACAGCAAAGTTGAGTGTAGAAATCGTAACCCTAACGTATCACTTACTCATCGTAAGGTTCCTGCAACATGAGAAGTTGCAGCCATAGAGGGTTAGTACATTGAATGTACTGGCAAATTCTCACCATAGGATAAATGATGAATAATTGCTATCACTACATGCATATTTGGCTAGTGGAAAGCTCTAAGTTTATTTTTGCATAAAGCCAATTTTTCCCTACTGCAACGGAATAAATTTTATTTAACTATCATGGTGGTTGTTAAACATTGAGAAGATAGACATCCTCTCAATCCCAATTAAGCATCATCATTAAACCCAACAAATTTAAAGTAAAGTAACATGATGAGATTCACATGATAATCCAAGAACTAGATACTCAAGATGTCCATAACCGGGGACACGGCTAACCATGATTAGTTTATACACTCTGCAGAGGTTTGCGCACTTTTCCCCACAAGACTCGATCTCCTCCGTTGATTTCTCGCACTACAGGGTGATTGAGAAGCGGGTGACCGAGACATAGACTTTCAGAAGCGCTAGCACCTTACGATCGGGAAGACAGTACCAACCTACATCCCGTACATCTGCTAGTCTACCACTGTAAGAGTTCACAGGACTTAATCAACTATGCTAGAGCCCATAGTAGCTTGTGGCTGCACACGGAAGTTTCTAGCATGAAAAATCTCATGATCCCTTTGAGCCTGGGTGGCAGTCCATAAAGAAAAACAGGCAATCACTGGAATACCCAGGTGCCTCAATCCACCCAGATGTGTATTAAAGTTGCCACCTTAAGTTGAACCATTAATTAACAATCTCACATCTGTCATGGATACACTCACCCAATCCATGTCCACAAGCATAGCATGGCATAATAAGCAAACGTAGAAGTAACTCCCAAGGGTTTGATAATAAAACAGGTAATAGGTACTACCTCATCTACTTCCCACAACCCACATATTAATCAAATCCTAATCATGCAATTGTTTGAGGATTGATCTAATGCAATAAAACTGGGTAGTAAAGAGGTATGATCAAAGTGTTACTTGCATGTACTGTTCATGAAGATGATTCGCACTCAAAACTCTTGATAGTTCTACTCGTCACACTCCGGTCAATCTATCATGAGCAAGCAATAGTAACCACACATAAGCAATCACTCAAAAGATCGGAGAGAATGAAAGAAACAATTTGGGATACATCAAAACCAAATCAAATAACTCTTGCAGCATAAACAATTTCTAACAGCACCAAAACTATGTGAATTTGGCCTTATCAGAATGTTTAGGTCAAGAGATTCGATATGCAAAAAGAATCAACTAAATCGGAGTTATACAACTCGAGTTATGAACAAATGAAGTTTAAATACAAATTTGCTTAAATTCAAAATTTAAAACTTTCAAAAACATGTTTAAGTTGATTATCTGGAAAGAGGAGATCATAACGAAGAAGTGGGCATTGGTTCCGTTGGATTTGGACTAACGAGTAAAAAGTTGTGAACGTTTGAAGAACAGGGACTAAACTGTAAAATAAAACAACTACAACTAGGTCCCTGGCAGAAGAATAAAAATAAAAATAAAAACTATACCGAACGAACGTTCGCTACCGAACGCTAATGAACGAAAACCGTTCGCTCCAGAGCCTAAGCTAACGAACGCTCTCTAAATAAAAAAATAACACTTAGAGAAAGAAAAAAAACAAATGGATCTGGATCCTTAGATCCAGATCGGATGGACGAGGAGGGGCGGCGGTTACCGCGGTGGCGGCGTCGAAGTACGATGATGCAGGAGAGCGGCGACGGCTCGGCTCCGGTCGGGGCGGTGGCTCCGGGCATCGGGGAAGGCAGCGAGGAGCACGGGGAGGGGCGGCGTGGAGCGGCGGTTGTGTTGGTGGCGTCGATGGTGGTCGACGGCAACAAGGGCGACGGTTGCGGCCTCCGGCGGCGGTGGTGGCGGCGGTGAGATGCGGTGATGGCGGCGTGATGCAAGGAGGAGAGAGACGGGGCTCGGGGCCGGCCTCGGTATTTATGAAGGGGGGCGAGGCGTGGAGGCGTGGGGGAGGGGCAACGGCGGTGGGGTGGCCGGGTCGGTCACGGCGTCCATGGCGGCGCGGCGGCGAACTCGGGAGGAGTCCCGGTCAGGGACGGGAACGAGGCGGCGTGCTGGGCTGGGCCTTGGCCTGGCAGGAGCTGGGCCGGCCTAGTTCGGCAGAGGGAAGTTTTTTAGAAAAAAACATTTTCGCAGACAGTAAATAAATAAACGCAAATAAACTAAAAAATATAACGTAGGCATATAATATATCAAAGTTTTCATAAAAAGATTCCCTACAAGATGAACATTTTTCTAGCTTTAAATAAAATCTACAACAATTCAAATAATTCAAACAATGCTACTCGTCTAATAAAATCCATTGAAAATCATTTTAAAAATACCAAAATGATTTCAAATTTATTTCTCTCCAATTTTCTAGTGTAGGGAATCATTTTACCCTAATTTCCATATATTTTATTTTTGGAGAAAAATTATTTGAATAAAATCCAAATAACTCCAATCTGAAAATAATTTCAAAAAGGACTTTAAATTTGATCCTTTTAAACTCCCAACTCATATTTCATATGTTTTGAAGAAGTCCTTTTATCTTTTCTCATGAAAATCATTGAGTTGCATGAAGTTTATGAATTGGAAATATTTACGAATGAAATTCAAATCTTTTCAAAATCCTTTTTCATTTAATTGAATGGGAGAAGTCATGTCATCCTCTCTCTAGGGTTTTATGATGAAATGAATTTGAACTCACGGAGATTACAAATGAAAAATGAATGTTTGGGAAAGTCCTTTTATTCCCTCCCATTTAACTTTCAAAAAGTTTCGAATTTCACTCAATCAATCACACAACAATCAAACAAACAATCAAATCTATCTATTATTATAACATTCCAAAATTTAAAATTTTGGGAATGTTACAAACCTACCGCCCTTAAAATGAATCTCGTCCTCGAGATTCGGAGAGGCTAGCAAGAAATAGGTTAGGGTTTGGGGGTCTTCTCAAAATCCATCGATCATCACAGGGGGGTCTCGGGTGCTACCACCCTTAGAAGCATTGTTACGGTCCCATAAAAACTCACATACTCCATCCTTATTCTTGACAGGGACGGTCTTCTCAAAATCTTCAGTATAATTCCTTCTCTGGCTCTTCCAGTAGCGGCATAACCTTTTTCCTCAATTCTTCGGTCCTTTCATCTTGGTAAGGTTATCCCGAGACTGGGTCTTCTTAGCTGACGGGTCTGGCGCCAATACTAAACAACTATCGATATCTCATGGTGGTCAACAATTTATGGTTTCTCCTGCAGGAAATGGGTCTGTGCTTAACCTCACCGTATGACCTACGATTGGCAACAACTGCCTTGTACAAGCGAAGAATATTTATACCATTCTAAGGTTTAAACAAGGTTTAATATCGTCGTCTCTCTACTATAGGTAAGTCACTCAGATGTACCATCCCACATAGCAAGGCAAATAATAGGAGTAAGTCGGTATGGTGATCAATCCATCTCGCACCCAAATCATTAGCATGTATATGGTTTAGCGAATCTCGTATTCTAACACTCGGTCATCCTCACAAGCATTGCAGATTTTCTCTTGTCAACGAACCAAGTTCGGATAATCGATTGATTCTGCAAGCCAAACAAACATCTATCATTTTCTTCACAACTCTCGGGTTTGCATTGCTCCTATAAAATCGTCGGTTGATAAAGGTATATCCTCTTCCAGGGTTTTTCCTTCAGCAAGAGTGTGCTTGCTTCTTGGGAGGTCCTGGGGCCTGTGGGTTATGGCCCATCTCATCACTTGCAAACCTTGAAATCATCCTCGGGGCAACTGATCATTATCCCAACATCCAGCTTCCTAGCATTCTTAAATCCATCCAATTGTACTGTCTTCCTTCCTTCTATTGGTATCAAACTAAGAGTGATTACTCAGACTCATCAAAGAGTCACCATTGCTCCATGTTACCAACATCGTACCTCCTTTATATCCAAATAGTACTTCATCCCTTCATACTCTTGGGATATCCCACATGTCACGACAAAACTCGTACTTATTTTGTCCGAAGTCCACTTCGTGGAATATCATTTTCTTTACCAGGGGTCAAGGGTTCTCACAATTACTACCACCCTTGAAATGCACAAACTTATTCATAGACCATATTTCTCATATGCTCGAAATTTGGTCAAAATCCTTCTTCATAGAGTAACTACTCATAAAATCCAATCACTGCTAACTTCATTGATTATCAAATTATTACAATCTCCTGTATTTCCATTACATGCCTCAACTAAACATCTCAATAGAGAAGAGATGTTCTCACTACTACTACTACATTTACATTGCTGCTAACTCAACTATTTAGCACAAGTCTCCTTCTGCTTGGGACAATCCCTGGCAAAGTGCCTGCTTCATTACAATGAAAACATATCACTTCTGACAATGTCTCGAGGTTTCCTTTTTGGGCAACTGCTGAAGTAGTGCCCAGACTCCTTGCACCTGAAACAGGTGATATGACTCAGGTCCATCCTGGAATCCAATCTACTCCTCTTCCTGGATTTTCCCGTTCCAATCAGGGCTTCTATTTCCTGTGGGTCATACTTTACGTCCTCTGTCGGGAATTCTACTAGATCTCCATTCAGACAATCTTGGCAGATGTGTCCTTCTTCACCACATGAATAGCATGACTTGGTGCAGGCTTTAATTTTGTTTCCTTTGTGTGTGTCCTCCACCTCTTCCTTCATCACAGGTTCTTCTAAAATTTCCATGAGGGCACCTTTCATTACTTCTTTCTTCTGCTGGATGGTTCTTTGTACTATGGGGTAAACGTGACACTGGGCAGGGTAGTGGGTAGTTCCTTCACACAAGAAACAAGTAATCTACCTAGTTGGGCATTCTTCAGCTGGGTGACTTCCTTCACAATTAGGGCATCCATCACTGTGTTCCTCATGGGTGTGTCCTATTTCTCCACAAATTTTGCATGCACAAGACTTGTTCATATTCTTTCTATAAGGCTTCAATTTGTGGGACACAAACCGAGACTTTAGCAGAGTCAACTTAAATTCTTTCCAAGTGGTTACTCCTTGCCATCCATTTATGGTTTGGTACATCCTCCACCAAGTAGCAGCACCTCTTTCAAAGCATTGAAGAGCATGCTGGGCCATATCCTTTCCGGCTATAGGGTTATTCTTCATGTGATCCTCCATGTTCTGAATCCATCCGTTCGTCT
This sequence comes from Triticum aestivum, assembly GCF_018294505.1. Classification (NCBI taxonomy): domain Eukaryota; kingdom Viridiplantae; phylum Streptophyta; class Magnoliopsida; order Poales; family Poaceae; genus Triticum; species Triticum aestivum. Next base: position 81,015,239 of record NC_057795.1, on the reverse strand, counting down.
CCAATTGACTCATCGGTCCAGAAAATATGAGCTCATCTCCATTCATCCTCTATTGGGTCAAGGGGTTTTTGGGTGAGATAAGAGAGATAGAGAGGGATGCACACAATGCAAACAATAGTTTTGAAAAGGCATTTTTATTTTGTGGCCGTCGGGCAAAACATCAAACAAAAGACAGCTCACAATCTTCGCATCTAACGTAGGTATAACGGGGTTTGGTCTTCTAATGGTCAATAAATCTTCAACGTCACCAAACTCTTCAAGTCTTGTTCTTGTCCCCAATGGCTTCTTTTAATTGTACTTGTCCTTCTCAAGTTTTTTTGCCATATCATCTCTATTGAGGCAGAGTCTCTAATGACGTCCTTTAATATTCTGAAGTTGCGTTCCAAACTTCTGGATTTTAACATCCTTGGCATGAGCCATGGTTCTACTGTCCTTTAGTTCCTGACAAATCTCCAGTACCTCGAGTTTTAGCTCCTCCGGTTTGGCTACTTTCAGCTTCTGGTTCCTGAGTTCTTCACTGAATGCTTTCTCGTCAATTACGGCTTCCTCCAGATCCACCCTAAACTTCTTGATGTAAAACTCCCGATCCTGGTGATACACCAGCTGTTAAAACTTCATCTTTTGTTGATGTAAAACTCCATCAGCCTTCTACCATCCAATCCTACCGAAGAAATGCAGGATTAACTCAGCACGGTGACAATAGCATAAGCGGGCGATGACATTAGGGATAACCATGTCTATGCCCATGTTACTGCCATGAGCTTTGATTCCATAATTGATATCTCCTGCCTTAGGGTTTTCCTGACAAAACTTTGAGTTCTAATGCTCCATGTTCCGGTCTTTCTCCGATGCACCTTGATCTCGGGTATTGGCAGCTTCCTTAGTCTGCCAAGTTCCATAAGGGGTGCCTTCCTAGGTCATAGAAATCTGGAAATTATTCAAAGTCCTCAAATTCTCCTAGTCTTCGGAGTCTTCACCGTTGTAGTTTCCATTATTATAAAGCATGGTAAAATCCTCTTCATTCCAAAGTCGTCTTAGTTGTCTGATATCTTGTCCTTCTCAGAGTGGTCTCATCAGTCGAATATCCGTAGTCAAAAGGGGAAATGTTATAGTCTCACTAAAAGGGAAATATTTGAATAAGCTTAGAAGAGAAGAGAAGTAAAAGATCTTTTTGAAAAGAAAGTTGTAGAGAAAAATCTTTTCCTATGGGCTTGCCAGTTTCTAGGGTCACGTCCTACAGTCAACATGTGCTCTGATACCATCTTGTAGCGACCTGACCCTAATGGATCAAGTCTATGTGCTTAACTGTCATCCCTGGATCGGTATGCTGACACACACAGTACTCGAGGATTTATAACAGAGGTAAATCACATGTATTAAATAACGTAAATACTTTTACCTCAATTCAAATAGCGGAAGTAACAAAGGTTGTGGATTCCCATCAACACCAATGGCAAAGTTGGGTTTAGAAATCATAACCCTAACGTATCACTTACTCATCGTAAGGTTCCTGCAACATGAGACGTTGCAGCCATAGAGGGTCAGTACATTGAATGTACTGGCAAATTCACACCATAGGATAAATGATGAATAATTGCTATCACTACATGCATATTTGGCTAGTGGAAAGCTCTAAGTTTATTTTTGCATAAAGCCAATTTTTCCCTACTGCAAAGGAATAAATTTTATTTAACTATCATGGTGGTTGTTAAACATTGAGAAGATAGACATCCTCTCAATCCCAATTAAGCATCATCATTAAACCCAACAAATTTAAATTAAAGTAACATGATGAGATTCACATGATAATCCAAGAACTAGATACTCAAGATGTCCATAACTGGGGACACGGCTAACCATGATTAGTTTATACACTCTGCAGAGGTTTGCGCACTTTTCCCCACAAGACTCGATCTCCTCCGTTGATTTCTCGCACTACAGGGTGTTTGAGAAGCGGGTGACCGAGACATAGACTTTCAGAAGCGCTAGCACCTTACGATCGGGTAGACAGTACCAACCTACATCTCGTACATCTGCTAGTCTACCACTGTAAGAGTTCACACGACTTAATCAACTATGCTAGAGCCCATAGTAGCTTGTGGCTGCACACGGAAGTTTCTAGCATGAAAAATCTCATGATCCCTTTGAGCCTGGGTGGCGGTCCATAAAGAAAAATAGGCAATCACTGGAATACCCAGGTGCCTCAATCCACCCAGATGTGTATTAAAGTTGCCACCATAAGTTGAACCATTAATTAACAATCTCACATCTGTCATGGATACACTCACCCAATCCATGTCTACTAGCATAGCATGGCATAATAAGCAAACGTAGAAGTAACTCCCAAGGGCTTGATAATAAAACAGGTAATAGGTACTACCTCATCTACTTCCCAAAACCCACATATTAATCAAATCCTAATCATGCAATTGTTTGAGGATTGATCTAATGCAATAAAACTGGGTAGTAAAGTTGTACACTACTAGGAAAAGGCCTACTAATGGCGCACCAGTTTTGCCTACTAATGGCGCACTACCGGTGCGCCATTAGTAGCACGCCATTAGAATTTTTTAGTAATGGCGCACCACAGGTGCGCCATTAGTATCTGGTATACTAATGGCGCACCTGGCAGTGCGCCGTTAGTATGTAACTCCATGCGCCATTAGTGTGCCTCCCGGGGGGCCATATGTAACCATGTGCTTTGTCACACTAATGGCGCACTCTGCCTTGATGCGCCATTAGTATCCTTTGGCATACTAATGGCACACTCTGCCTTGATGCGCCATTAGTATGAATATTGGTTTTTTTTTGCTTTTCTGATTTTTGCACAGGTTACAAAATATATTATTGGACAGAATATAGACAGCAGCACACAGCAACATCAGATTCATCGAATACAATAGAAGATTAGTCTCCGAATACAATTCATCATATTAGTCTCCGAATTCAAAAGACCGAACAAAGGTAAAACATTACAAGTCTCAAGACCGCGAGTATCGAGTTTGTCTTCATGTTACAAGTCGATATCGATCATCTAAACTACCATCACATAAAAGAGAGTTGTGGTCATCATGATGAGCATCATCGCGATCAAACTGGCCTTCATCCGGTTCCTCCAACGCTCCCTCCTCTCTCCCGCTAGATCGCGGGCATATCTAGATTCGGCCTCCGCCCTAGTGGTGTACCCTTTGTAACTGTTACCGCTAAAACGGTGAACCTGTCTCCGACACTCCTCCCAGTCATCGTAGACTCCGGGAACCTTACCCTTGTACACGTCATACGACGACATCTCTATGCACAAGCCAAACAACAGACAATACATAAGCAATATGTAAGTATGCAACAAAAGGATCGAAAGAGAAAAGCAAGACATTAATAGCACGATTCATGGTCCTACTAATAAATAGCATCGATTACATCTAAGTTGAACGACTGTCCAAACCAAAGATACATACGAATTCATTAAATTTTAATTACAACATGAGCCAATCAATGTTTAAGAACTACACATCACTACTTTCGACTCGACTCATCGGACAGGAGCGTGGATGAAGCTGCTGTCTGTCGTGATGGTCATGAAATCGCGGTTGTTGTCACCCTGCATTTGTAGCGTTCCATCTATCTCATTGTTGGACGGTTGATATCTGAGGTAGAACTGCCCCGACGTATGAAGGACATCTTGATGGATGATGTCCGCAAAGTCCGACTGGATGCGAAAGAATTCTTGTCTGAGGTCCGCGTCCTGGATTGCCGACAAGTTCGTGGACCAATCTTTGAGATTATCTAGTAGCAGAAGTTGATGATGGTCCCTTACGATCGCCGGCATGTGATGGAGGGCGTAGTAGGCATCCTTCTGACCGCCAGGCGGCTGCTTGACGCAGTAGAACTTCGTATTGTGTGAGAACATGTGCTTACCGTACTTACGAATAGTCCTGGTGAAGGTGCCTCCAGATTTAGCGTAGCCGGGGAGAACATCATCAAGAACTTTCTTGACATTTGTGTAGTCTATCTTGGAGTTACGGTTCGGGTCGAAATACGTGGCCATGGAATATTTCGGGCTTAAGAGGATTAGTGTGCAATGTGTGTCACTGCACAGAACACGGAATGTTAGAAAAAAAGAACGATCGAAATCTAAGAAATCATATGTTACGGGGCGGTTAAGGGATGACTTACTCGGGAAAGTAAGCCACAAGGAAGTTATCCTTATCTGGGTTTGCCAGAATGACGCTGAGGGAGTCCCGGATTAGGGGGTGTCCGGATAGCCGAACTATCATCATCGGCCGGACTCCAAGACTATGTAGATCTCCTACCATTGTAACCGACTTTGTGTAACCCTAGCCCTCTCCGGTGTCTATATAAACCGGATGGCTTTAGTCCATAGGACGAACAACAATCATACCATAGGCTAGCTTCAAGGGTTTAGCCTCCTTGATCTCGTGGTAGATCCACTCTTGTAACGCACATCATCAATATTAATCAAGCAGGACGTAGGGTTTTACCTCCATCAAGAGGGCCCGAACCTAGGTAAAACATCGTGTCCCTTGTCTCCTGTTACCATCCGCCTAGACGCACAGTTCGGGACCCCTACCCGAGATCCGCCGGTTTTGACACCGACATTGGTGCTTTCATTCAGAGTTCCTCTGTGCCGTCACCATCAGGAAGGATGCCTTTTCCCGTCTTTAAAGACGGCACCATCATCAAGGGCGCTTTGGCCGCCGGCCAGACTATCCGGCTAGGCGGTTTTCTTATGACCGCCTGTACGGCCACCGCTCCGACAATGACCTCTCAGGTCATCGAAAGCGACCTTCACGTTAGCTCGAAATTCGCCGAGCAGCTGGATCCGATTGAGCTCTCCTCCGTAAACGAGCTCTTGGATCGCATCGCCGCGCTGGGAGTCGCTACCGGCTACGATCAGATTGGGCTTAAAACCGATCTAAGAGAAATTAACTCTCCCCAGGTTACCCACCACATTATTGTGGTAGAGGAGAAATGTGACGACTCTTCTTCTATGTTAAAAACCAACTATGTCCGGATTCCCGACCCCTCCATGCCGGATTCCCACGGAGGGTCGGACGCTAATCAAATACTGAACCTAAAGTCAGGCATCGGACCAGATTTGTTGGAAAGCATCCAGCAAAACAAGCTTCCGAATCCGGAAGCTTCTTGGCCTTTGAGCCTCAGATCGGGCGGGGTTCCGAACTTAATTCCACCCTTCCACCCAAACATAAGCGATCTATCTCAAATACGGCAAGAGCCCCATGAAACAGTACATCATTACTGGGATAGATTCCTCCTGGTTATGAACAGGATAAAGGACTGCCGTGAAGAAAGCGCGATTTCAATTTTCTGCAACAATTGCACAGACAAGGGAATCATAAACGCCGTCAGTCGTCACGAAGTTACACGCTTCGCCGACCTAGCGACCATTGTACAAAAATACTGCGCGATGGAGAGTGTCTGGAAAACCGAAACTAGGTTTTGGGACAATCCGGCCCTGAATACAGCCCCAGTCCGAAATAAAAGGGTGCGTCATAATCAAGCACCTGGGTTAGAAACCAAAAAGCAAAAAAAACCCTAAAGGGTACGGAACCATACTGGAGGGATGGCTCAACGGACCCTGCACAATCCACACTACGGAGGGCGCCACTCCAACTCATAGCCTTCGAGCATGTTGGATACTACGGCAGGTGGCCAAAAGTAGCGAAGGCTTTTTAGCCCCGGGCAACCAGCCCAGCAGTACCAGTATGGTATTAACAGTCTTCGAGACTTTCGCATCAAATAACATGCGGAAACGAACAATCTGCAGCCTTGCCGAAGTCTACCAAGTAGCAACAACAAATCCAAGGAGCGACACGGCTATCACCTTCAATGCCAGCGACGAACCTAAATTCCGAACAGCTAGAGCACCAGCCACATTGGTTCTCTGTCCGATAGTGGCCGGCTTTCGTCTTACCAAGGTACTCATGGATGGCGGCAGCGGATTAAACTTCATCTATGAGGAAACCCTTCAAAAAATGGAAATTGACTGGAGCCGCATTGAGCGAAGCAGCACAACCTTCAGGGGAATAATCCCTAGTCGAGAAGTACGCTGCACAGGAAAAATCACACTAGATGTAGTGTTCGGCTCGCCGGACAATTACAGGTCCAAAGAGGTCACGTTCCAAGTGGCCCCATTCGGCAGCGGATATCATGCTTTGTTAGGGCGAGAGGCATTCACAATCTTCCAAGCTATACCCCATTACGGGTACATGAAGCTCAAAATGCCCAGACCCAATGGAATAATCACTCTCGCCAGTGATCCATATACAGCACTCCGCGCTGAAAATAAGACAGCCGCACTGGCCCTAGAGGCATTATCCGAAGCCCTAGCGGCAGAGGAACTAACTGCGCTGCGCTCGACGGTGGATAGGGACGATGTGATACTCGATAAGAGGTCCAAGTCCACCTCCTTTAAACCAGCAGACGAAATAGTCAAATTTCAGGTCCATCCAACGGACCCCACAAAGACGGCCTCCATCGGGGCACAATTAAATCCTGATGTAGAAGCCGCACTACGAGAATTCCTTCGGGAAAATTGGGACATTTTTCCCTGGCACCCTTCAGACATGCCAGGAATCCCGCGCAGGCTGGCAGAGCACAGCCTAAATATCCTAAAAGGATTCAAGCCAGTCAAACAAGCTCTTCGGCGATTTTCCGAACCCAAAAGACAGGCAATGGGAGAGGACCTAGCCAAACTCTTAGAAGCCGGATTCATCAAAGATATAAAACATCCAGACTGGCTAGCCAATCTAGTAATGGTACCAAAAAAGGACAAATCATGGCGCCTCTGCGTCGATTTCAAAGACCTTAACAAGGCCTGTCCAAAGGACCCTTTCCCCCTCCCTCGCATCGACCAAATCATCGATGCTACCGCAGGGCACGATTCATTGTGCTTCCTCAACGCATACTCCGGATACCATCAAATCAAGATGGCGGAGAAAGACCAGGCCGCAACAGCTTTCATTGCTCCATATGGGCCATTCTGCTTCAACACAATGCCCTTTGGACTCAAAAACGCCGGTGCAACATATCAGTGCATGATTCAGACATGTCTGGCTACCCAGATAGGCAAAACAGTAGAGGCATATGTAGACGATGTGGTCATCAAGACCAAACACGTCGAAACTCTAGTAGACGACTTGAGGATGACATTCGACAACCTCCGAGCATATGACATTAAGCTCAACCCGGAAGAATGTGTCTTCGGAGTACTAGCCGGAAAGCTCTTGGGCTTCATTGTATCCGGTAGAGGAATTGAAGCAAACCCAGCCAAGATCCGAGCTCTGTCACAATTGGATATCCCAAAAGACCTCAAGCAAATACAAAAACTAACTGGATGCGTAGCGGCTTTAAGTCGCTTCATCTCCCGTTTGGGAGAAAAGGCCCTGCCCCTCTATCGCCTCCTCCGGCGCACCGAACATTTCGAATGGACAGATGCTGCCATGGCCGGACTCGAAGAAATAAAGGCCATACTGGCAACAAATCCAATCCTGGCCGCGCCCAACCTGGGCGAACCTATGTTATTATATATCGCAGCAACACATCAAGTTGTCAGCACGGTACTCGTTGTCGAACGAGAAACAGAAGGGCACAGATTCCCTCTTCAAAAACCAGTGTACTACGTATCCACTATCTTATCTCCATGCAAGTCCCGGTACCCACATTATCAAAAGATAGCGTATGCGGTGTTCATGGCATCCCGGAAACTGCGACACTACTTGCAAGAGTGTTCCATAATGGTGGCCTCCGAAGTACCTCTCAACGATATTATAAACAATCACGACGCAACAGGCAGGATTGCAAAATGGGCCATTGAGCTCTTACCATTCGACATAACCAAAAAACCACGGCAAGCTATAAAGTCGCAGGTTCTGGCTGACTTCGTCGCCGAATGGACCGAAGCCGAACTCCCTAAAGAGTACGACGCGTACTCCAATTGGATCATGCATTTCGACGGATCAAAAATGTTGGCTGGCTTGGGGGCTGGCGTCATCTTGACGTCCCCAACTGGAGACACAATCCAATACGTACTTCAAATAATGTACATGGACTCCAACAACGCAGCCGAATATGAGGCCCTTCTACATGGCCTCCGGATGGCAATCTCCATGGGCATTCAACGCCTAGAGGTGCGCGGGGATTCAAACCTCGCAATATCCCAAGTAAATGGAGACTTTGACGCCAAAGATCCAAAAATGGTAGCTTACCGCAACGCCGTCCTAAAAATGTCAGCTCGGTTCGAAGGACTCGAATTCCACCATGTAGCCCGGGATAATAACCAGGCAGCAGACGTGTTAGCACGCATCAGCGCAAAAAGAGACGCCGTCCCTCCAAACATCTTCCTGGAACGGCTCTTTAAGCCATCTGTATTATGGGAAGAGGAGTCCGGAAATAACAATCTGGAGCCAGCTGCAGCACCTAACTCAGACCATTCTGACACAATCGGCGGCTCAGCCAATGAAATAACACCTTCAGCCCACGAAATAATGGTAGTAATTGCCCCATGGATGGAACCATTCCTAGCCAACTTAATCAGGCAGGAACTTTCCGAAGATCAAAATGAGGCCCGCTGCATAGTTCGGCGATCTAAAGCCTACAAGGTCCACGAGGGAGAACTTTATAAGAAAAGCACAACCGGAGTGCTTCAAAGGTGTATCTCCGAAGAGGAAGGGCGAAATCTCCTGGCTAAAATTCACGCCGGACTCGGCGGGCACCACGCTGCAGCCCGGGCCCTTGTAGGCAAGGCCTTCCGTCAAGGATTTTATTGGCCGACAGCCCGGGCAGATGCTCAGGACTTAGTCCAACGATTCGTCGGTTGCCAGCTCTTTGCTAATCAGAGCCACATGCCACCCACCGCCCTCAAAACTATACCCATTACCTGGCCGTTCGTGGTCTGGGGGCTTGACATGGTTGGACCCCTTAAAGGGGGAACCCACAAGCACAAGTACTTATTGGTCATGATGGACAAATTCACGAAATGGATAGAGGCCAAGCCGGTTAAAACGGTAGAATCCGGACCTGTGATAGACTTCATATCCGGGGTAGTACACCGTTTTGGCGTCCCCCACAGCATCATCACTGATAACGGCACGAATTTCACGGCCGACGAGGTTAAACTCTGGTGCAAAAACATGGGCATCAAGCTCGACTACACTTCAGTCTATCACCCCCAAACTAATGGTCAAGTCGAGCGAGCAAATGCTCTAATCATGAGCGGCATCAAACCCAGACTAGTGCGGTCCCTCAAGGAATCTAACACGCACTGGGTAGAGGAGATCGACTCCGTACTCTAGGGGCTACGGACCACGCCAAACCGAACTACCGGATTCACACCATTTTTTATGGTGTACGGCGCAGAGGCAGTTCTGCCCTGCGATATAATTCATGACTCACCTCGCGTGCGCATGTACGAAGAAAGAGAAGCCGAGTTGGATCGGCAGAACAGTTTGGATGCCTTAGAGGAGGAGCGGGACGTGGCAAAAGCTCGTTCCGCGTTTTATCAGCAGCAGGCTCGAAGATATCAAAGCAGAGAAGTACGGGCCAAAACTTACAATGTTGGCGAACTTGTTCTATGCATGCCGAACAAGAAAAAGGACAAACTTAAGGCCAAGTGGGAAGGTCCCTTCATCATCGACCAAGTCCTGACCGGCGGAGCATACCATCTACGCAACGCATCTGACAACCGACTCGAGCCGAACCCATGGAATGCAGCCCGCCTCCGAAGATTCTACGCCTAACGCCGGACTCAGAGTTCGTCTCACTCCTCCGTCCACCTTTTTACATTTTCACTATCTCTTGTCCCCCTCCTTCTTCCCACTTTTTTCAATACCTTTGATAGGCTGATGCAGGCATTGTTCGCACACACTTGATGTGCTTCCAGCACTCATTATACCTGGGGGCTTCTTTAACAGAAGCTTATTTATACGGGCTTCATGCCCAACACATGCGTTATACTTCTGCATGTACCTTTTATTCACCATTATATGCATCGATATGACTTAAGTTTTGGCCAAGCTGGGTTACCTGGCTCCTGTGCTTACCCCTACGTTCCCGATTGTTCGGCTAGGAGGTAAAGGGAGCACCTCTACGATTGTTATTGTCGGGTCAGCCGGATGTGTACCTCAGACTGGGTGAAGCCGAAAGCTAGCGTTCTTAAGAGAATATTCGGTCGGTGACTTGAAAGATGATTTATTACTTACTTATTTATCTACCCCCAGATGCTTTTTCTGCTATTTTCGCAGTACGGACATGCACTTTAGGGCATGCCTCCCAGGGAAAGGAACCCTTAACAGAACTATTATCCCTGGAAGATGTTTCTTACTAACCATGTAATATTACATAGCTAGTTGGGCACTTGTCTAATAAAGCAATTATGACCCCGACTGTAAGGGTATTCGGACACACTCCGGACTGTTGGGTCCCGAGGTTGAAGCAAAACGGTCCGCAAAGACAAACGATCTACAATCCGGCTAGAAGGCATTCTATATGTCATTTCAAAATTACATCGTCATACTGACTGATTGTACTCCTCTTCAATCCCATCTAGCAGGCTGTCTAATTTACAGTTCTGTAGGGAATATTTCGCGGCCAGCTCTACTTGGCCATACACCAAGCTCACAGGGATCTCCTTCCCATCAGGCCCCACCGGTCCGACCTCGGCCATGTGGTTTGGGTCAGCCTTCGGGTACCGCGTCTTCACCATGGCCCAGGCCTCCCTGGCGCCTTGATGGCATGCCGATATCTTCCACAGACGGAGACGTCGCCGTACTCCCTGAAGCTTCTCAGCAAGCCCTCCAAGGCCCTCAGGTAGGGAGACGGAAGGCCATAAGGCCTGCACGACGCCACTCATCGCCTGCCGAACACGTTCGAGCAGTTGCACCAGTTCGGGAAGTTGATCACCCGTTGAACCGGGCATTTCCTCCGCAGGGCGACCTGTGAGCACACCTAAAGACACATTTCTGTCAATCGACTTCCTCGCCGAATTCTCCTTTTCAAAGGAATTTGCTCAAGCACTTACTATAAATGCCGCGACAAAGCCGCTGATTCTCCTTCACAGAGCCAGACAGCTGGGCCCGAACATCTTTCAGCTCTTCTCCTAGCTGGATGTGGGCATCTTGGAGCTTGTTCCTCTCCTGCTACACCTTCATAAGCACCCTCTCGCCGGCCTTTAGCTGACGCAGTAGCTGTTGCTTGTCTGGATCTAGTCCGGCGCCCTCTGCAATATTATTGTCAGATTTACGCACACGCCACACTTTGTTAATTGCTTATCTTTTCGAAGTACGTATTACCAGCGGGGGTCTCTGTGGCTCCCCCTGTGGTGGCCAGTGCGGCCTCAAGTTGGGCCTTGCACTCTTGGAGCTCCTGGGACAGGTGGGTATTCTTCTCCGTAAGATCCTGCATAATAAATGATCCTTAAATTGGTTATTTTAACTATTTTAAGTCTCGAGGGCTACTGGCATATATAACTATTAAAATTACTTACCCGTATGTCTTTCACATACTGCTCCGTGGATCTGGTTAAACCATCTTGAGCGGCACGGAGGTGCGCGTTTCCCGCATCAAAGGCATTTAACGCCTCTGGGGAGAAACACGCGTCACGAAGAACTATCCGGCGACGCGTGTGATTCATGGCGCTCTCCACCTCGGACCGGGTGGCGGACAGCCTGTCGGCATCCTCCGTCGAACGAGCGTCCATCTCATGCCTTGTGTTCGCCTCCCCTTCCGGACCATGTGTTGGAGCATGGCTGGCGGAGGCTTGATTGGCAACCTCTCCGGACACTGTCCGGCGAGCGCTCTTTCTGGAAAAGTTGTGAGCATTAATATACCTCCTAGGGATCCTTCCCTTAAAAACAGCGGTGCTCCGTACCGTTGCGGCGACGTTTTGGTTCGCGCCGCACTCCTCTTCCGCCTGCTGGGACAAACTGACCCTTGTTGCTCAGCCGCCGTGGGTTCGGCTTCCCGCCTTAAAGGCACCTCCTGCGATGCACCATCAGTATAAGATGGTCGGAATTGATGGTATCAAGACCTCGGTCATAATCACCTAGGAGGCCGGAAACAAACCGGGGTAGTCAGCCGTAATGGTGACTAGAGCATTGTCCATGCTAAGTTGGTGGAACACCCCGTCAATCAGCTCCACCTTTATGTCCGGATCCTCTTTGGAGGCCGGATCAAGGGATCGTTCCGGATCCTCGGGCTGTGGAGTTAGGCTTCGTATGCCCTCCACATCCCGGCGCAGCTCCTGCGTCGAAATCACAAAGTAAGATACTTGACTTTGAAAGTATGGATCGGGTAGATGAACGCCCGCTTACCTAGCTCCGAGGGTTATTCATGGAGAATCCATTCAATGGATTCGTGCGGAGGAAGTCCTCCTCCTCCCCCTTGTAAAAGCCAGATAGGATCTTTGCCAGGTCGGCTGCCGAGCCTGGCCCTCTGCGGCCATGACGGGTGGCGTCATCGTCCCCATTGAAATCCCACATAGGGTGGCCCCTATATTGGAGTGGCTGCACCCCTCGCATAATGCACGTGGCCATGATTCCAATCATGGTAAATCCGGAGTGGGCCAGTAACCTAATCCGGCCCATCAGATAATGGACGCTCCCATCATCTTCCCGTTGAGGGCTCCGCGGGCGCCACCTCAGGCGTTTCTTCAAGGGAGCATTGCTGAACTCCGGGAGGCTGATTCGAACTGGATCCGTCAGAGGGGCGTCCTCCATGTAGAACCATTCCGAAGGCCAGTCTTCGGACGCCTTCTTCGGGGTGCCGGATAGATATCCGGTCCCAGCGATGCGCCATATTTCGGCTCCACCCACTTGATATATCGACCCCTCGTGAGAACGGGGTACGAGGCAAAACAATCTCTTCCACAATGCAAAATGGGGCTCGATGCCCAAGAATAGCTCGCAAAGAGCTACGAAGCCCGCGATGTGCAAAATGGAGGTAGGCGTGAGGTGGTGAAGCTGGAGTCCGTAGAACTCCAGGAGCCCCCGGAGAAACGGATGTATGGGAAATCCGAGTCCCCTTATTAGATAAGGCACAAAACATACCCGCTCTCCTTTGGAAGGGTTGGGGACGCTCTCCGCCTGCTTTCCACCCCTGAAGGTGGCCAGTCCGGCTCGAACCGGAACCATGAAAGCTGGGGGAAGATATCCCTCGGTTTGGAGCACCACTAGCTTGCTGTGTGGAACTGATCATCTCCCCCAATCTCCTGGCTTAGGGCTGGGAGCACGAGAGGAGGAGCCGTGTCGACTATCCATGATAGAATGGATTTTTGTCAGAAGCGCTTCGATGAGTACTTGCGGAAGGAGGATGGTGTGAGTTGGATCTAGATCCTCGCCTCTCTTATAGGCGGCTCGTTCTCACGGCTAGGGCGTAAAATGTAAAAATACCCTAGCTTTTCGAATTCATACGATACGTGGAAGAAGGCCATTATTGGGCGTAGAAGCCAAGGAGCGCAACATTTATAAGGAAGCCGGACACTATTCGGCAAGAACATGAAGTTTGAAGGAGAACCCGCCTTGCAACACCGAAGACAATATACGCGCCGGACTCGTCGTCGCTGAAGCCTGGTTCGGGGGCTACTGAGGGAGTCCCGGATTAGGGGGTGTCCGGGTAGCCGAACTATCATCATCGGCCGCACTCAAAGACTATGAAGATACAAGATTGAAGACTTCTTCCCGTGTCCGGATGGGACTTTCCTTGGCGTGGAAGGCAAGCTTGGCGATACGGATATGTAGATCTCCTACCATTGTAACCGACTTTGTGTAACCCTAGCGCTCTCCGGTGTCTATATAAACCAGATGGCTTTAGTCCATAGGACGAACAACAATCATACCATAGGCTAGCTTCTAGGGTTTAGCCTCCTTGATCTCGTGGTAGATCCACTCTTGTAACACACATCATCAATATTAATCAAGCAGGACGTAGGGTTTTACCTCCATCAAGAGGGCCCGAACCTGGGTAAAACATCGTGTCCCTTGTCTCCTATTACCATCCGCCTAGACGCACAGTTCGGGATCCCCTACCCGAGATCCGCCAGTTTTGGCACCGACAGACGCCTTCGAGGTGTGAACTCGCAACTTGGCGGTCCCCAGCGCTGCTCAAGTGCTTGGCACGCATGTAGAAGGGGTCGACTATCACGATGTCCGGGGTCTTGTCTCTAATGATCCGCATCTCCATACTCAGCAAAAACAGCCGAACGAAGGTGTAGTGCAGCGGATGAAGGTTAAACATAGCAAAGATGTCATCAAACCGCAGGACGATCGTACCCCCAATGTCGCCATCCACAAAGCCCATTCCCTCTGGCACCTTGGCCACGAAAACCAGGTATGCCACATCCTTCTCTCTGAGACGCCGCTTCTCCAAAGAAAGAACACTGTCGTGCAGACTCCGCATAGCACTGGTTGCAGCATTCAGCATATTTGGCGGTAGCATCGCCCTACCCGCCACATGCACCCTCCTCGAGATATCCTTAGGTGAAGGTGGCCCGTCCTGAGCACGGATCGAACTCGGTGCCGGCTGGCTCACACCGGCACCCTTGTTAGTCTTTCGTTTCCGTCCCTTCTTCTTGATCTCCTATAATCGGACCAAGTTCTGCTCACAGACCGCCTTCTTGAGCGTGTTGGGGCCGACAATATTTCACACCTCAGCTATCTGAGGCTCGGTGAAGGCAGGAGCTGGAGGCGTCTCCTGAGAACTGAACGTAGACGACGCCTATTGCAATTGGATTTCTCCATCGTACGAGCTAGATTGCGGTCGTCTTGGTTGGGTTCTTGAGGAAGAGGCCCGCAGAACTCGTCAGCGTACCCATGTTCGGCAAAGTACTTATCGACTTTGGTAAATGTACCATCGTCGATCGTCGTCGTCCGGATCCAGTGCCATAGGGCTGTCCGGAATCCTGTGCCATAGGGATGTCCGACATAGGGATGTCTGGCAGGTCCGGTAGCGTCGCGGCGTACTTGCCATGGCTTGGCGCCAGCACGACTGGAGGTCTTGTCTGTGGGGTGGTGACCCCCGCCCCCAAACGAATCTGGCTCTTCGGCCAAAGCAGCGGCCAGTTTACGCAGGCGCTGAGGGTCATCTCATCTTCTTCGTCGGCCCCAGCGGGTCGAACCGGAGGTAACAGCTCGTCACAGCCTGGCAGCACCCGAACCACTTCAACCCTATACGCTGTGGGTGGCATCGGATTACCGTGGAACATGCGGTTGCCCGGTTGAACGATTCTGCCCTTGGCGACATCGACCAACTCGGCGCCCACGAAGTGCAGAAGAGTGCAAGGAACGTCGGCGGTGCCCTGCGAAAACATGTACAGGGCGTCAGGGATGCCCAGTCAAAGGCAAGGAGATGAAGTCATCGACCGAGAGGCTTAGTTACCGTGATGCCGTCGAGATCGGCTAATGTCGAGGCACCGCCAACGGCGGGCATGCAACTGACGGAGGGGGAGCTTGCTGGCGAGGTGCCGGCCGGCGTACACCCGGGTGCATTAAGCTCCAATGCCCATGCCGGCGCCGGAGACACGAATACCGCCTATGCCGGAGACACCAATGGCGCCGCCGTCGGAGACACCAATGGCGCCGCCTGCGCGTTGTGTGAGTTCTGGCCGTGAAGCTAGGAACCGGGGAGGCCCCTGTTGGCCGCCCGCAATCCACATCGTCAGCCCATGAATCAACGTAGGCACCATGGCGTTGAGCTTCGTTCCCAGTTGTTGTTCCACTTGCTCTTGGACAAGCTCCAGAATCCGCGCCACTTGTGCCTTGAGTGCTTCAACCTCGCGCGTCTGGCTTTCCGAGCTAGCCTTTTTCTCCTTCCGCACACCAGCGGTATAGTATGACCCCCATTTTGTGGACAAGCCTTTGCCGGCCACACGACCAACTGACGTCGGCTTAGTGAGCTTATCCTTGCTTTTCATTACGTTCAATGCCCTATTTAAAAGGGGTGTCAAAAGGGGAGCTCTGAGACGACCCCGGGCTACTGCTTTTAGTTTCCTGCGAAAGGAACATGAACCATTTAGAAATGGGGATTAATTAGAGTGCAACCATATGGAGCTAATTACGCGGGGGTGTATTCCTTACCAGAACAAGCTCAAGCGCCCTGGTCTTTGGATCCGTGGTAAGCTCCTTTGTTATCGGGTCCTCCTTGTACCGGGCCCTGACATAGTTCCTGGTCTGCTTGTTACCGCTGTATTTCTCGAAGCGGGGCGGTAGGCCTTGCTCGGCACGCTCCGCGTCCTCCTTGTCCCATATAGGCTCCGCCACTCTGTAACCGCCGGGACCGAGTTTGTGTTCCCCTAAGTTCAACTCCCGCATTTCTTTCCCCCACTGACTTGATTCGGTGGTTGCACTTCTCTCGCACTTTATCTTGAACTCCTTGTAGTCATCTTCGCTCATCAAAGGATATTTTGCCTTGATCTTCTCATAACAATCACCTTTATCAATCATTCTGTACACCGCGCTTCTCCAAGTAGACAGGGTCGTGCTCATCTTCGTGAGGGCGGCACTGTTCACTTTATTCCCTGAGAGGCGTGTGTTTTCAAATTCGGCAGGGAACTTGTATCGTTCGTGCAGCTTCCTGAAGAGGAGGTTGCGCAAATTCCCTCGGTCCTTATGCCTAAGGTTCTTGGTGTTGATCGAGACGGTGCTCCGGAGAATGCACCCGAGCTGAACCAAGTACCCCTTGACTATATGTTTGGGCTCCGTTGGATTCCCGTCGGAGTCCACTTGAGTGAATTCCTCCTTGAGGGTGCGGAGCACATTCGGGCGCTGGTCCTTCCTTTGCTTCTTCGGTTGGCTGCCATCTGTGTGTGCGCCGCCATCATCAGTGGTGGCATCCTCGGCGGCACCATCAGTGGTGTCATCCCCGATGCCACTAGGGGTTGTGTAATCAGGATCGGTGTCTTCCGCGGTGTCCTCATAGCAATGAGGTTGTTCCTCCATCTCCTGGG
Source organism: Triticum aestivum (assembly GCF_018294505.1). Taxonomy (NCBI): domain Eukaryota; kingdom Viridiplantae; phylum Streptophyta; class Magnoliopsida; order Poales; family Poaceae; genus Triticum; species Triticum aestivum. Next base: position 80,998,264 of record NC_057795.1, on the reverse strand, counting down.
ACAGCTCCCAGAATTGCTTGCCGCCCGAACCGCCGGCCTCATCGTTGTTGGCCATGTTTCGCTTTAAATAGGAAAACAGTTTGGTCAAAAAGTTGGTTATTGTCAAGGAACAAGATCATGGTCTCATCATTTAGGGTTTGTCGAAACCGAGGCATCCTAAAAGCTAATCTTTTATCATTTAGGGTTTGTCAACGCTGAGGCACCCTAAAAGCCTAAGCCGAGGCACCCTAGGTTGGGCCTAATCACTTGGCACTAATCACTTGGCTCTATTGCCACCTATGGTTTAATGCAGCAAGAATGGCGGGGCATTTGATCCTACTTAACTAAGTACTAAGATACCCCGGTCCATGCATTAGTCGCAAGTACCCCATATGTCCTATTTTTAGCAAAGTCATGCTAAAATTTCAGCATGACCTTTCCTGAAAATAGGACATATGGAGTACCCGGATTTGCCGGAACGGAAGTTAATCAACATTCTGGCAAACTCAAGGGCCTCTCGGGGTACCTGCAAATTCATCACGACATGATGGTCGGAGACAAAACCTAGCAAACTAGCAAGATGATCATCATCTTTGCAAGATAGTAGCTCAAGTTTTTGACAGTAGCCTCTGAAGAAAACAGCATTGCAACATTCAAGTTCATAGGATAAAAAAATCATCCACATTCACCAACCCACATGATGTTAAAACCCACATGAGCTGTAAACAGACTTTAAAAACCCACATGATGTTATAACTGTATACACTGAACATGATGATACCAAATGGGAAGGAAAATTGTATCACTCTAGATTAGTGTAGCCACTATCTAACAAAACCAGAATGTTAACAAAATTACACCATGATGATACCAAATTCTTGTAGCAGTACAATGAGTTCACAGGATAAAAAAATCATCCACATTCACCAACCCAAACTGGTGGAGATATAGCAAACCAGAACCTCCCAGGTTTCTGCCATTTTATTTTTCCCACCGTATATGTTTTTTGATTCATGTCATGGTACTTGCTATCAAACCAAGTATTTTCTTTCTACAAAATCTGGGAATTTTCCTTCTTACTGTCTCACTGTCTTACTGTCTCACTACAAAAAACTAGTATGCTTAGTTGAGACTAGTATGCTTAGTTGCATTATGACAGACAAAAACTACAAATATTTGTGTTTTTAGTTGAGCAATACAGCGACAGTGTGATAGGCAAGTTTCAGCTGGCAAAGTGTCATGATTCAGACAACAGAGCAGCTAAGCATAGCAAGTGGATAGTTTAGTCAGTATACTAGTACTCTTTAGAAAGCATGAGACATATATTACCTGGAGGAGACTTCGTCGGAGAGTTGCCTGTGCATTGAAAATACAACGAGATCAGCAAAGGATAGTAAGATATATACTGAAATTATCATAACAAAATGACAGCTACTGCCATGGTCAAAGAATAGATTATGATAGCTGGACAAGTACAGGTCAAACTAGATAATTTTCAGAACTGGTTTAACCACCGCAGGATAAAACAATGCATCCAAGACTGGGCTTAGACTAATATCCTCATAGCATAATCTGACATCAAGCAAATATTATAAGAACAGTGAAAATGTATGTTCACTGCAAATGAATATGGACCAAGTGTTCTCATTAACTACTTAAAGAATTAGTTCCATATTGTTGCATGAGAATTGTAGAGAGAAAAGATACATGGTTCTACTTCTGGGATTGGTTACATCTCTTATTGTTCACATTCTTGTCAAAGGACTTTAACCATTAATTATCAGAAGAACTAATGCACATTTAAACACCCTGAATCCGGAAGAAGTAATACAACACTACATAGTACCTCTGTAGTTTCCATGCCAAACTTTGGGTGATATCAAACCATTAGAAAGCATGATCATGAGAACAACATCAGTTTGAAAGATATTGTAACCCCTCCTGGTAACAAATATTTATCTACTCATTTGTAGATACCTAGGAGTAACAAGACTATCAAACTAACAAATCCATTAATCAATTATGGACTTCTTACATGTTACATCTATCATTAGTGGCCAGAAAGAATAGTAATTAATGTTTCATATTGTTGCATGAATCCAAACTCACTGGAAAATTCACTAATTGAGCCTAGCTACATAAAGAAAGAATCTCTAGGTGGATGCTTAGTTGAGACTAGTATCCTCTAAAATGCATCTAAATGCAAGCTCAGAGATTTGAACATTTGGAAAACCCTAGCTACTTAATTCTCCAACCCCCTTTCCTTGTCCAAATTTCTCCAACCCCCAACCCTAGAACACATCAGAAGGAAATAAAGAGGGGGAAGAGGGGGAAGCGGCTCGGGTGCTCACTTGGGAGGTCGAGGGCGACTTGGGGCAGCCGGAGCTAGTCGAGGCGGCGCAAATTCAGCGTCGAGCGGTGGCGCTCCTCCTGGGCAGGCCACACGGTCGAGGGCGTCGAGCGGTGGGCGGTCCTCCTGGGCGTCCGAGCTTGTTCGGGTCCTCGTAATCAAAGAGGAAGACGGTCGCGGTCCTCCTGGGCAGGCCGCGCGGTGTTGGACGGCGAGCACGTGGAGGGCGCAGGCGGGGCCGCGGGAGGAGGGGGCGCTTGGGGCGGGAGGACGTCGAGGGAGGCGGCACTCGGCTCGGGGACGGCGAGGGAGGCGGCGAGGGAGGCGGCACTCGGCTCGGGGACAGCGAAGGAGGCGAGGGGGCGGCGAGGGGGACGGCGAACACGGGGGGCAGCGGGTGAGATCGATGAGGCAAGGGAGAGATTAGAGAGATTGGGGATTTAGTGTGGGGGGAAGCTTTCTAATGGCGCACCACCCCCTCGTGCGCCATTAGAATTTTGTTTTAATCTAGCCCACTAGCCCTATCTACAACCTAACCCTATCTACAACACAACCCACCCACTAGCCTGACTGGTCAGCACGCAGCACACACACCAGGAGGTCCTGGGTTCGATTCCCAGGCTCCCCAATATTTTTTTATGCATTTTAAATGCTGTTTTTTATATTTATTTGTGATTAAATATGTTCAAACTTGTTTAAATCATAACAGTAATATTTTTTTATAAAAATAGTAATAATTTTTTAAAAAATATGTTCAAATTTGTTACTTGAAAATATCATCGGCGGCGGCGGTGGAGCGGGGGAGGGTGCAGGGGGTCCCTGTTGGCGGCGGTGGAGCGGGGGAGGGTGCGGGGGCCAGGTGCTCGTCGGCGGTGGTGGAGCGGGGGAGGGTTGCGGTGGGTCATCGGCGGCGGTGGAGCTAGCGGGGGAGGGTGCGGGATCGAGATGAAGGGGGATCGAGATCGAGATGGAGGGGGAATCGAGATCGAGATGGAGGGGGATCGACATCAAGTGTCCTCATGATTTCAAAAAGTGCCCATGAAATTTAAAAATATTCATGATATCAAAAGTGCCCATGAAATACAATCGAGAAATGAAGACTACGATTTAAATACAATCGATCTTAGCTAGCTATCTGTTCACAATCTTCTTGCCCTTCTTTTTTGCAAATGGAGTTCTTCTGTGGAACGGACGTCCTTTAGGTAGGGTGGTCCTGCTTCTTCTTGTGGTGTGTGCTACTACTTCATCGTCGTCGTCATGTTCGATCTTCGGGTCGCCGTACTTGTCGAAGTCTTGCTCATTGGCTACTCCATCCATTCCGATGATCTTCCTTTTGCCTCTCCTCACGACAACACGACTGGGCTTTGGCGAGTCGGTAATGAAGAAGCATTGGTCCACTTGGGAAGCCAATACCCATGGCTCATTTTTCGCGGTGACGTTTGCGCCCGCGGTCTTGGATTTGGCTTCGGGTATAACCATGGTGGTGAAATATCGGTCTTCTTTTAGGACGCTCTTGGCCCATCTGACACGGAACATTGGCACCTTCTCTCCAGCGTAGCTCAGCTCCCAGATCTCCTCGATCCTTCCGTAGTATCTGTCCTTGTCGTTACCCCGGACTTCTGATAACCATCGCTCTTCATGTCCTTGTCCTCGGTGTAGAATGTGTAGCCGTTGATATCGTACGCCTCATAGGTCATCAGGTTGTGCTCGGCGCCCTGTGACAAGGCGAATATGAGTTGTTCTTCCACAGAAGAATCTTCATGTAAAGGGTACGACAGAAGCTTCTGCTTGAACCAACGCATGAAACATGAGTTTTGATCTTTGAGTATATCTCCGTCCGTCCTCTGTTGGCCTCGGTCATTGTACGTCTTCTCAATAAAGGTTTTGTGCTCTACCACCCAAGGATCGACCACATCTATGTGTTGTAGCGCGACTAGGTTTGCTCTTTCAAAGTCGGCGAGTCGACCCTCGAAGTCGACATGCATTTTGCAACGACCCTCACGGTGACCCCATCCAGCGAGCCTGCCGAGGTGCCTGTTGACGGGCAGACCAACGGGGTTCTCGATGCCTAGATAATTCATGCAGTAGGAGGTGCACTCTTCGGTCAGAAAGCCCCTGGCTATACTTCCCTCTGGACGTGACATGTTCCGAATGTATCCTTTGATGACACCATTCATCCTTTCGAACGGCATCATGCTGTGCAGGAATGTTGGCCCGAGTTGGATGATATCCTCCATGATATGGACCAGCAGATGCACCATAACATCGAAGAATGCGGGCGGGAAGTACATCTCAAGCTCACATAGTATCACCACGATCTCTTCCTGTAGCCTTCTGAGTTGCCTCACGCCAATCGACTTCTGAGAGATGACGTTGAAAAATTTGCATAGGCCAAATAGCGTTTCACGGACGTGCGCGTCCATGATCCCACGGATTGCAACTGCAATTATCTGCATCATCAGCACGTGACAGTCGTGAGACTTCATCCCGCTGAACTTCTGCTTCGCTGGGTCTAGGTATCTGCTTATCTTCCCCGTGTAACCGTAAGGAAGTTTTACTCCTAGGAGGCAGGTGAAAAACTGGTCGATCTCCTCCTGACTTAGAGTGAAGCACGCGGGAGGGTAGTCATTTCCGGTCTTCTTGGCCTTTTTGCCTTTGCGACGACTTTCTGTGTCCTGCTTCGCCTCATCATCATCATCATCATCATTAGTGTGAAGCTCTTGCCTGATGCCCATTGATTTCAAGTCTGCCCTTGCTTTCGGCCCATCTTTGGTCCTCTCTGGCATGTTGAGCAGGGTACCAAGCAGACTCTCGCAGACATTCTTCGTGATATGCATGACATCAAGTCTCGAAGACGTTCTTCCAGTACGGCAAGTCCCAGAAAACAGACCTCGTTTTCCATAACTTCAGCAGCGGCTCTGGCGCCTTTCGCTTCTTTCCCGGCTCTGGCGCCTTTTGCTTCTTTCCTGGCAGTGGGCAGTCTTTCCAATTTTTCAACAACTCGTCTATTTCCTCGCCGCTCCTCGTACACGGGCGTTTTCGGGGTTCGGTTTCACCATCGAACAGATCCTTGCGTTTCCTCCACGTGTCATCGTCGCAAAGCCACCTTCGATGTCCCAGGAACACGGTTTCGAAGACGCGGGATCTCTATCTAGCTGGCGATACGTTGTGTCATCCATGCACCTTACGCATCCAGAAAATCCGTGGACTACCTGCCCCGCGAGATATCCGTAACCAAGATAGTCATGCACCGTCGTGAGCAGTGCGGCTCTCATAGGGAAATATTCTTTCTCTGCGGCGTCCCACATATTGGCTGGCGTTTTCCATAGCGTGTCTAGCTCCTGCTTCAGCAGCCCCAGATACAGATTGATGTTGTTCCCTGGTTGTTTCGGCCCTTCAATTAGCATACTCATGTGAATGTACTTCCTCTTCATGCACAACCAGGGGGGAAGGTTGTACATCCACACAAACACAGTGTTGGGGAACGTTGCAGAAAATTAAAAAAATTCCTACGGTTTCACCAAGATCCATCTATGAGTTCATCTAAGCAACGAGTCAAGGGAGTGAGTTTGCATCTACATACCACTTGTAGATCGAGTGCGGAAGCGTTCAAGGGGATGGTGATGATGGAGTCGTACTCGTCGTGATTCGGATCACCGATGACCAAGTGCTGAACGGACAGCACCTCCGCGTTCAACACACGTACGGGACGATCGACGTCTCCTCCGTCTTGATCCAGCAAGGAGGAAGGAGAGGTTGAGGAAGGCAGCTCCAATGGCAGCACGATGGCGTGGTGCAATTGGTGCAGCAGTACTCCGACAGAGCTTCGCCAAACTCGTACGGAAGAGGAAAGGTGTTGGGGAGGGGAGGGGTTGCGCCTTGGCTTGTGTTGTATTGCATCCCTCCCCTCACCCCTCTATATATAGGAGGAGAGGGGCAAGGGAGCCGGCCCTCTAGGGGAAACCCTAGAGGGGGGAGGCGGTCAAAGGGAGAGGGAAAGGGGTGGCTTGCCCCCCAAGCTAGGGGGCGCCCCCTTTAGGGTTTCCCCTCCCCTTGCCCTAGCCGCATGGGCCTAGGTGGGGAGGCGCGCCCAGCCCACTAGGGGCTGGTTCCCTCTCCCACACAGCCCATGTGGCCCCCTGGGAGGGGTGGCCCCACCCGGTGGACCCCCGGAACCCTTCCGGTAGCCCCGGTACAATACAGGTATGCCACCGAAACTTTCTGGTGTCCGTTTAACCACTTTCCTTATATAAATCTTTACCTCCGGACCATTCCGGAACTCCTCGTGACGTCCGGGATCTCATCCGGGACTCCGAACAACATTTGGTAATCACATACAAGTCTTCCTAATAACCCTAGCGTCACCGAACCTTAAGTGTGTAGACCCTACGGGTTCGGGAGACATGCAGACATGACCGACATGCTCTCAGGTCAATAACCAACAGCGGGATCTGGATACCCATGTTGGCTCCCACATGCTCCTCGATGTTGTCATCGGATGAACCACGATGTCGAGGATTCGATCAAACCCCGTATGCAATTCCCTTTGTCAATCGGTACGTTACATGCCCGAGACTCGATCGTCGGTATCCCAATACCTCGTTCAGTCTCGTTACCGGCAAGTCACTTTACTCGTACCGTAATGCATGATCCCGTGACCAGACACTTGGCCACCTTCAGCTCATTATGATGATGCACTACCGAGTGGGCCCAGTGATACCTCTCCGTAACACGGAGTGACAAATTCCAGTCTCGATCCGTGTCAACCCAACAGACACTTTCGGAGATACCTGTAATGCACCTTTATAGTCACCCAGTTACGTTGTGACGTTTGGTACACCCAAAGCACTCCTACGGTATCCGGGAGTTACACGATCTCATGGTCTAAGGAAGAGATACTTGACATTGGAAAAGCTCTAGCAAACGAACTAACCGACCTTTGTGCTATGCTTAGGATTGGATCTTGTCCATCACATCATTCTCCTAATGATGTGATCCCGTTATCAACGACATCCAATGTCCATAGCCAGGAAACCATGACTATCTGTTGATCACAACGAGCTAGTCAACTAGAGGCTCACTAGGGACATATTGTGGTCTATGTATTCACACGTGTATTACGATTTCCGGATAATACAGTTATAGCATGAATAAAAGACTATAATCATGAACAAAGAAATATAATAATAACACTTTTATTATTGCCTCTAGGGCATATTTCCAACAGTCTCCCACTTGCACTAGAGTCAATAATCTAGTTACATTGTGATGAATCGAACACCCATAGAGTTCTGGTGTTGATCATGTTTCACTCGCGAGAGAGGTTTAGTCAACGGATTTGCGACATTCAGATATGTATGTCCTTTGCAAATTTCTATGTCTCCATCTTGAACATTCTCATGGATGGAGTTGAAACGATGCTTGATGTGCCTGTTCTTCTTGTGAAATTTGGGCTCCTTCGCAAGGGCAATAGCTCCAGTATTGTCACAGAAAAGTTTGATCGGCCCCGACGCATTGGGTATGACTCCTAGGTCGGTGATGAACTCCTTCACCCAAATAGCTTCATGCGCTGCCTCCGAGGCTGCCATGTACTCCGCTTCACATGTAGATCCCGCCACCACGCTCTGCTTGCAGCTGCACCAGCTTACTGCTCCACCATTCAACATATACGCATATCCGGTTTGTGACTTAGAGTCATCCAGATCTGTGTCGAAGCTAGCGTCGACGTAACCCTTTACGACGAGCTCTTCGTCACCTCCATAAACGAGAAACATGTCCTTTGTCCTTTTCAGGTACTTCAGGATATTCTTGACCGTTGTCCATTGTTCCTTGCCGGGATTACTTTGGTACCTTCCTACCAAACTTACGGCAAGGTTTACATCAGGTCTGGTACACAGCATGGCATACATAATAGATCCTATGGCTGAAGCATAGGGGATGACACTCATCTCTTCTATATCTTTTGCCGTGGTCAGGCATTGAGCTGAGCTCAATTTCACACCTTGCAATACAGGAAAGAACCCTTTCTTGGACTGATCCATTTTGAACTTCTTCAAAATCTTATCAAGGTATGTGCTTTGTGAAAGACCTATGAGGCGTCTCGATCTATTTCTATAGATCTTGATGCCTAATATATAAGCAGCTTCTCCAAGGTCCTTCATTGAAAAACACTTATTCAAGTAGGCCTTAATGTTGTCCAAGAATTCTATATCATTTCCCATCAAAAGTATGTCATCTACATATAATATGAGAAATGCTACAGAGCTCCCACTCACTTTCTTGTAAACGCAGGCTTCTCCATAAGTCTGCATAAACCCAAACGCTTTGATCATCTCATCAAAGCGAATGTTCCAACTCCGAGATGCTTGCACTAGCCCATAAATGGATCGCTGGAGCTTGCATACTTTGTTAGCGTTCTTAGGATCGACAAAACCTTCCGGCTGCATCATATACAGTTCTTCCTTAAGATAACCGTTAAGGAATGCCGTTTTGACATCCATCTGCCATATCTCATAATCATAGTATGCGGCAATTGCTAACATGATTCGGACGGACTTAAGCTTCGCTACGGGAGAGAAAGTCTCATCGTAGTCAATCCCTTGAACTTGCCGATAACCCTTAGCGGCAAGTCGAGCTTTATAGACGGTAACATTACCATCCGTGTCCGTCTTCTTCTTAAAGATCCATTTGTTTTCTATCGCTCGCCGATCATCGGGCAAGTCAGTCAAAGTCCATACTTTGTTTTCATACATGGATTCTATCTCGGATTTCATGGCTTCTAGCCATTTGTTGGAATCTGGACCCGCCATAGCTTCTTCATAGTTCGAAGGTTCACCGTTGTCTAACAACATGATTTCCAGGACAGGGTTGCCGTACCACTCTGGTGCGGAACGTGTCCTTGTGGACCTACGAAGTTCAGTAGCAACTTGATCTGAAGTACCTTGATCATCATTATTTTCCTCTTCAGTTGGTGTAGGCATCACAGGAACATTTTCCTGGGCTGCACTACTTTCCGGTTCAAGAGGTAGTACTTCATCGAGTTCTACTTTCCTCCCACTTACTTCTTTCGAGAGAAACTCTTTTTCCAGAAAGGATCCGTTCTTGGCAACAAAGATCTTGCCCTCGGATCTTAAGTAGAAGGTATACCCAATGGTTTCCTTAGGGTATCCTATGAAGACGCATTTTTCCGACTTGGGTTCGAGCTTTTCAGGTTGAAGTTTCTTGACATAAGCATCGCATCCCCAAACTTTTAGAAACGACAGCTTAGGTTTCTTCCCAAACCACAATTCATACGGTGTCGTCTCAACGGATTTAGACGGTGCCCTATTTAAAGTGAATGTAGCTGTCTCTAGAGCGTATCCCCAAAATGATAGCGGTAAATCGGTAAGAGACATCATAGACCGCACCATATCTAATAGAGTGCGATTACGATGTTCGGACACACCGTTACGCTGAGGTGTTCCAGGCGGCGTGAGTTGTGAAACGATTCCACATTTCCTTAAGTGTGTACCAAATTCGTGACTTAAGTATTCTCCTCCACGATCTGATCGTAGGAATTTTATCTTTCGGTCACGTTGATTCTCTACCTCATTCTGAAATTCCTTGAACTTCTCAAAGGTCTCAGACTTGTGTTTCATTAAGTAGACATACCCATATCTACTCAAGTCATCAGTGAGAGTGAGAACATAACGATATCCTCCACGAGCCTCAACACTCATTGGACCGCACACATCGGTATGTATGATTTCCAACAAGTTGGTTGCTCGCTCCATTGTTCCAGAGAATGGAGTCTTGGTCATCTTGCCCATGAGGCATGGTTCGCATGTGTCAAATGATTCATAATCGAGAGACTCTAAAAGTCCATCAGCATGGAGCTTCTTCATGCGCTTGACACCAATGTGACCAAGGCGGCAGTGCCACAAGTATGTGGGACTATCGTTATCAACTTTACATCTTTTGGTATTCACTCTATGAATATGTGTAGTATTACGCTCGAGATTCATTAAGAATAAACCATTGACCATCGGAGCATGACCATAAAACATATCTCTCATATAAATCAAACAACCATTATTCTCAGACTTAAATGAGTAGCCATCTCGTATTAAACGAGATCCAGATACAATGTTCATGCTCAAACTTGGCACTAAATAACAATTATTAAGGTTCAAAACTAATCCCGTGGGTAAATGTAGAGGTAGCGTGCCGACGGCGATCACATCGACTCTGGAACCATTCCCGATGCGCATCGTCACCTCGTCCTTCGCCAGTCTCCGCTTATTCCGCAGCCCCTGCTGTGAGTTACAAATATGAGCAACGGCACCGGTATCAAATACCCAGGAGTTACTACGAGTACTGGTGAGGTACACATCAATTACATGTATATCGAATATACCTTTAGTGTTGTCGGCCTTCTTATCCGCTAAGTATTTGGGGCAGTTCCGCTTCCAGTGACCCTTCCCCTTGCAATAAAAGCACTCAGTCTCAGGCTTGGGTCCATTCTTTGACTTCTTCCCGGCAACTGGCTTACCGGGCGCGGCAACCTCCTTGCCGTCCTTCTTGAAGTTCTTCTTACCCTTGCCCTTCTTGAACTTAGTGGTCTTATTGACCATCAACACTTGATGTTCTTTCTTGATTTCAACCTCTGCTGACTTCAGCATAGAAAATACTTTAGGAATGGTCTTTACCATCCCCTGCATATTGTAGTTCATCACAAAGCTCTTGTAGCTTGGTGGGAGCGACTGAAGGATTCTGTCAATGACTGCCTCATCAGGGAGGTTAATATTCAGCTGGGTCATACGGTTGTGCAACGCAGACATCTTGAGTATGTGCTCACTGACAGAACTATTTTCCTCCATCTTACAACTATAGAACTTGTTAGAGATGTCATATCTCTCGACCCGGGCGTGAGCTTGGAAAACTAGTTTCAGCTCTTCGAACATCTCATATGCTCTGTGATGCTCAAAACGCTTTTGGAGCCCCGGTTCTAAGCTGTAAAGCATGCCGCACTGAACGAGGGAGTAATCATCAGCACGAGACTGCCAAGCATTCATAATGTCTTGGTTCTCTGGGACGGGAGCGTCACCTAGCGGTCCTTCTAGGACATATTGTTTCCTGGCAGCTATGAGGATGATCCTCAAGTTCCGGACCCAGTCCGTGTAGTTGCTGCCATCATCTTTCAGCTTGGTTTTCTCTAGGAATGCGTTGAAGTTCAAGTTGACATGAGTGTTGGCCATTTGATCTACAAGACATATTTGCAAAAGGTTTTAGACTAAGTTCATGATAATTAAGTTCATCTAATCAAATTATTGAATGAACTCCCACTCAGATTAGACATCCCTCTAGTCATCTAAGTGTTACACGATCCGAGTCGACTAGGCTGTGTCTGATCATCACGTGAGACGGACTAGTCATCGTCGGTGAACATTCTCATGTTGATCGTATCTTCCATACGACTCGTGTTCGACCTTTCGGTCTCCGTGTTCCGAGGCCATGTCTGTACATGCTAGGCTCGTCAAGTTAACCCTAAGTGTTTTTGCATGTGTAAAACTGTCTTACACCCGTTGTATGTGAATGTAAGGATCTATCACACCCGATCATCACGTGGTGCTTCGAAACGACGAACTTTAGCAACGGTGCACAGTTAGGGGGAACACTTTCTTGAAATTGTTATAAGGGATCATCTTATTTACTACCGTCGATCTAAGTAAACAAGATGCATAAACATAATAAACATCACATGCAATTATATAAAGTAGTGACATGATATGGCCAATATCATATAGCTCCTTTGATCTTCATCTTTGGGGCTCCATGATCATCTTGTCACCGGCATGACACCATGATATCCATCATCATGATCTCCATCATCGTGTCTTCATGAAGTTGTCACGCCAACGACTACTTCTACTTCTATGACTAACGCATTTAGCAAATAAAGTAAAGTAGTTTACATGGCGTTCTTCAATGACACGCAGGTCATACAAAATAAAGACAACTCCTATGGCTCCTGCCGGTTGTCATACTCATCGACATGCAAGTCGTGATTCCTATTACAAGAACATGATCTCATACATCACAATATATCATTCATCATTCATCACAACTTCTAGCCATATCACATCACATGACAATTGCTGCAAAAACAAGTTAGACGTCCTCTAATTGTTGTTGCATCTTTTACGTGGCTGCAATTGGGTTCTAGCAAGAACGTTTTCTTACCTAGGAATAACCACAACGTGATCTTGTCAACTTCTATTTACCCTTCATAAGGACCCTTTTCATCGAATCCGCTCCAACTAAAGTGGGACAGACAGACACCCGCCAGCCACCTTATGCAACTAGTGCATGTCAGTCGGTGGAACCGGTCTCACGTAAGCGTACGTGTAAGGTTGGTCCGGGCCGCTTCATCCCACAATACCGCTGAAGCAAGATAAGACTAGTAGTGGCAAGCAAGTTGAAAAGATCCACGCCCACAACAAAATTTTGTTCTACTCGTGCAATAGAGAACTACGATAGACCTAGCTCATGATGCCACTGTTGGGGAACGTTGTAGAAAATTAAAAATTTTCCTACGGTTTCACCAAGATCCATCTATGAGTTCATCTAAGCAACGAGTCAAAGGAGTGAGTTTGCATCTACATACCACTTGTAAATCGAGTGCGGAAGCGTTCAAGGGCATGGTGATGATGGAGTCGTACTCGTCGTGGTTCGGATCACCGATGACCAAGTGCTGAACGGACAGCACCTCCGCGTTCAACACACGTACGGGACGATCGACATCTCCTCCGTCTTGATCCAGCAAGGAGGAAGGAGAGGTTGAGGAAGGCACCAATGGTAGCACGACGGCGTGGTGCAATTGGTGCAGCAGTACTCCGACAGAGCTTCGCCAAACTCGTACGGAAGAGGAGAGGTGTTGGGGAGGGGAGGGGCTGCGCCTTGGCTTGTGTTGTATTGCAGCCCTCCCCTCACCCCTCTATATATAGGAGGAGAGGGGCAATGGAGCCGGCCCTCTAGGGGAAACCCTAGAGGGGGGCGGCGGTCAAAGGGAGAGGGAAAGGGGTGGCTTGCCCCCCAAGCTAGGGGGGCGCCCCCTTTAGGGTTTCCCCTCCCCTTGCCCTAGCCGCATGGGCCTAGGTGGGGAGGCGCGCCCAGCCCACTAGGGGCTGGTTCCCTCTCCCACACAGCCCATGTGGCCCCCCGGGAGGGGTGGCCCCACCCGGTGGACCCCCGGAACCCTTCCGGTGGCCCCGGTACAATACTGGTATGCCACCGAAACTTTCCGGTGTCCGTTTAACCACTTTCCTTATATAAATATTTACCTCCGGACCATTCTGGAACTCCTCGTGATGTCCGGGATCTCATCCAGGACTCCGAACAACATTCGGTAATCACATACAAGTCTTCCTAATAACCCTAGCGTCACCGAACCTTAAGTGTGTAGACCCTACGGGTTCGGGAGACGTGCAGACATGACTGAGATGCTCTCAGGTCAATAACCAACAGCGGGATCTGGATACCCATGTTGGCTCCCACATGCTCCTCGATGTTGTCATCGGATGAACCACGATGTCGAGGATTCGATCAAACCCCGTATGCAATTCCCTTTGTCAATCGGTACATTACATGCCCGAGACTCGATCGTCGGTATCCCAATACCTCGTTCAGTCTCGTTACCGACAAGTCACTTTACTCGTACCATAATGCATGATCCCGTGACCAGACACTTGGCCACCTTGAGCTCATTATGATGATGCACTACTGAGTGGGCCCAGTGATACCTCTCCGTAACACGGAGTGACAAATCCCAGTCTCGATCCGTGTCAACCCAACAGACACTTTCGGAGATACCTGTAATGCACCTCTATAGTCACCCAGTTACGTTGTGACGTTTGGTACACCCAAAGCACTCCTATGGTATCCGGGAGTTACACGATCTCATGGTCTAAGGAAGAGATACTTGACATTGGAAAAGCTCTAGCAAACGAACTAACCGACCTTTGTGCTATGCTTAGGATTGGATCTTGTCCATCACATCATTCTCCTAATGATGTGATCCCGTTGTCAACGACATCCAATGTCCATAGCCAGGAAACCATGACTATCTGTTGATCACAACGAGCTAGTCAACTAGAGGCTCACCAGGGATATATTGTGGTCTATGTATTCACACGTGTATTACGATTTCCGGATAATACAGTTATAGCATGAATAAAAGACTATTATCATGAACAAAGAAATATAATAATAACACTTTTATTATTGCCTCTAGGGCATATTTCCAACACACAGGCCAGGTGCTATGTGTGCTTCTCTGGCTGCCAAACGGATTGACTCCATCGGTGCTCGTGCCCAGCACGATGTTCCTTGGATCCTTCCCAAATTCTGGGTATTCAAAGTTCAATGCTTGCCACTGGCTCGCATCCTTAGGGTGACTCAGCATCTTGTCTTTTTTATTTATCTCTGGATCATTTCCGTCATCTTCCCGCTTCTTCTCCTCCCTATCCGCGTGCTAACGCAGGAGCTTTGCTACCTTAGGGTCCGCGAAATACCGCTGCATACGAGGAGTGATCGGAAAGTACCACACCGATATTCGAGGAGCTTTCTTCCTCTTCTTGTATTGAGTGACGCCGCACACCGGACATATGGTAGACTCCTCGTGCTCGTCCTGATAAATGATGCAATTGTTCATGCACACATGGTATTTCACGTGCGGTAAATCCAAAGGACACACGATTTTCTTTGCCTCCTCGAAACTGGTCGGGCACTTGTTCCCCTTGGGAAGACGTTCGTGACAGAATGACATGTTCTCGTCGAAGCATGCGTCGGTCATTTTGTGTTTTACCTTCATCTCCAGAGCCATGAGCGTTACTTTCAGGCGGGTATCCTCGGGCCTGCATCCTTCATACAATGGAGTAACCGCGTCTATCTCCAGTTGATCCAGCTTGGCTTTCTCTCGGGCGGTAGCTCTTGCATTATCCGTCTGCTTGCAAAGCAACTCTTGAATACGAGGGTCCTACACCCAGCCTCCATCATCGTCTGCTCCGGCATCTTCATCTTCATGATCATGCCCTTCGTCTTGATCTTCCTCATCATCATGTATGACATCTTCTACATGATGATTGTGTACATCATCACCGTCGAGATCATTTCCTAGAGATTCTTCATCTTCTCGCCTGCCCTCGCCGCGGTGGTTGTCTTGTTGCCCTTCCTCATTTCTTGCCCGGCCCCCATGGACGACTTCATAGTCATCTTCATCACCTTGCCACCGATAGCCATCCATGAAACCGCGCAAGAGCAGGTGGTCCCGCACCTGCCCGAAATCCGGGTCCGCAATAAGGCTCTTCAGCTTGCATCTTCGACACGGACATCTTATCTCCGTCTCGTTCTTTTGAAGCATCTCGGCCTTTGCGGAGCTCAAAAACCTATTCACGATGCCTTCGGTCATCGTGCGGACCATGGTCGCCTGCGGGGTAGAGCAAAACGATATTTTAGAACCAAGAAAAAATTTGGCATGACCTTCCCTAAAAATAGGACCAAAAAGAATGCATAGTGCCAAAATTCTCGCCGAAACGGAAATGAATCAACATTCCAGCAAAATATTGGCAACTATCGCATTTCAAATACCGGTACCTGCAAACACAAACATATATGCAACACCACAAACACAAGCAACACCACAAACATACATAGATCTAGCTAGGCCACAAAAAGTGCATGTGCACGTTGTTGGAGCGAGCTAGGGAGAAAAAAAGTAGATCTACATCATGAAGATAGCTTTCCCCTTACTTACCTATCAAAAAAAGGTGATTTCACCACTTAATTTTGATGAATCTATGGTGGAAATGAGGTGAGGAGGAGGAGGCAGCCGAGACAAGCTTGGAGGAGGAGGTGGAGAGAATGAAGTGGGGAAAGTGAGAGGGTAGGTGGGCTGTCCAAAATATCTTGTTCGTCCCAGGTTACTAATGGCGCACCACCACAAAATGCGCCATTAGTAACCCTGGTTACTAATGGCGCACCGGTAGGTGGTGCGCCATTAGTACTTTTTGCAGAAAAGTAAAAAAACATATGTATACTAATGGCGCACTATGGAAAAGTGCGCCATTACTAGTTTAAACTAGTAATGGCGCACTTTGGCATAGTGCGCCATTAGTAGGTTTGCAAAAAAGTAAAAAAAATATACTAATGGTGCACCGTCTTGGTCGTGCGCCATTACTAGTTCTAACTAGTAATGGCGCACTTTGTCAACCTGCGCCATTAGTTTGTACGGAAAAATGGGGGGAAAATCAATAGTAGTGGCGCACCGTGAGTATGGTGCGCCATTAGTGTCTTCCACACTAATGGCGCACGAGCAACCGGTGCGCCGTTAGTATATAGTAGTGGTGCACTGTTTACCTAGTGCGCCATTAGAATCAGTCCTATCTATAGCCCTTTTCCTAGTAGTGGTATGATCAAAGTGTTACTTGCTTGTACTGTTCATGAAGATGATTCACACTCAAAACTCTTGATAGTTCTACTCGTCACACTCCGATCAATCTATCGTGAGCAAGCAATAGTAACCACACATAAGCAAACACTCAGAAGATCAGAGAGAACGAAGAAAACAATTCGGGATACATCAAAACCAAATCAAATATCTCTTGCAGCATAAAACAATTCCTAATAGTACCAAAACTATGTGAATTTGGCCTTATCAGAAAGTTTAGGTCAAGAGCTTCGATTTGCAAAAAGAATCAACTAAATCGGAGATATACAACTCGAGTTATGAACAAATGAAGTTCAAATACAAATCTGCTTAAATTCAAATTTTAAAACTTTCAAAAACATGTTTAAGTTGATTATCTGGATAGAGGAGATCATAACGAAGAAGTGGGCGTTGGTTTCGTTGGATTTGGACTAACGAGTAAAAAGTTGTGAACGTTTGAAAAACAGGGACTAAACTGTATAATAAAACAACTACAACTAGGTCCCGGGCAGAAGAATAAAAATAAAAAGAAAAACTATACCGAACGAACGTTCGCTACCGAATGCTAACGAACGAAAACCATTCGCTCCAGAGCCTAAGCTAATGAACGCTCTCTAAATAAAAAATAATGCTTAGAGAAAGAAAAAAACAAATGGATCTGGATCCTTAGATCCAGATCGGACGGACGAGGAGGGGCGGCGGTTACCACGGCGGCGGCGGTGAAGTCCGGTGACACGGGAGAGCGGTCGCGGCTCGGCTCCGGTCGGGGCGGTGGCTTCGGGCATCAGGGAAGGCGGCGTGCAGTGGCGGTTGCGGTGGTGGCGTCGACGGTGGTCGACAGCAACGAGGGTGATGGCTACGGCCTCCGGCGGCGGTGGCGGCGGCGGTGAGATGCGGTGATGGTGGCGCGATGCAAGAAGGAGAGATACGGGGCCCGAGGCCGGCCTAGGTATTTATGAAGGGGGCGAGGCGTGGAGGCGTGGGGGAGGAGTCCATGGCAGCGCGGCGGCAGACTCGGGAGGAGTCCCGGTCGGGGACGGGAGCGAGGCGGCGCGCTGGGTTGGGCCTTGGCCTGGCAGGAGCTGGGCCGGCCCAGTTCGGCGGAGGGAAGTTTTTAAAAAAAAACATTTGTGCAGACAGTAAATAAATAAACGCAAATAAACTAAAAAATATAACATAGGCATATAATATATCAAAATTTTCAGAAAAAGATTCCCTACAAGATGAACATTTTTCTAGCTTTAAAGAAAATCTACAACAATTCCAATAATTCAAACAGTGCTACTACTCTAATAAAATCCACTGAAAATCATTTTAAAAATACCAAAATGATTTCAACTTTATTTCTCTCCAATTTTCTATTGTAGGGAATCATTTTACCCTAATTTCCATATATTTTATTTTTGGAGAAAAATAATTTGAATAAAATCCAAATAACTCCAATCTGAAAATAATTTCAAAAAGGACTTTAAATTTGATCCTTTTAATCTCCCAACTCATATTTCATATGTTTTGAAGAAGTCATTTTATCTTCTCTCATGAAAATCATTGAGTTGCATGAAGTTTATGAATTGGAAATATTTCCGAATGAAATTCAAATCTTTTCAAAACCCTTTTTCATTTAATTGAATGGAAGAAGTCATGTCATCTTCTCTCTAGGGTTTTATGATGAAATGAATTTTGAACTCGCGGAGATTACAAATAAAAAATGAAAGTTTGGGAAAGTCCTTTTATTCCTTCTCATTTAACTTTCAAAAAGTTTCAAATTTCACTCAATCAATCACACAACAATCAAACAAACAATCAAATCTATCTATTTATTATAACATTCCAAAATTTAAAATTTTGGGATGTTACAAAATCGAAGCCATCGTCATCACCAACGATCCTCTCATTGAGAGGGGGTCAATATCCATCAACATCTTCACCAACACCATCTTCTCTCAAACCCTAGTTCATCTCTTGTATCTGATCTTTGTCTCGAAACCTCGGATTGGTACATGTGGGTTGCTAGTAGTGTTAATTACTCCTTGTAGTTGATGCTAGTTGGTTTATTCAGTGGAAGATCATATGTTCAGATCCTTAACAATAATTAAAACTCCTCTGATTATGAACATGAATATGATTTGTGATTAGTTACGTTTGTTCCTGAGGACATGGGAGAAGTCTTGTTATAAGTAATCGTGTGAATTTGGTATTCGTTCAATATTTTGATGAGATGATGTTGTCTTTCCTCTAGTGGTCTTATGTGAACATCGACTACATAACACTTCACCATGATTTGGGCCTAGGGGAAGGCATTGGGAAGTAATAAGTAGATAATGGGTTGCTAGAGTGACAGAAGCTTAAACCCTAGTTTATGCGTTGCTTCGTAAGGGGCTGATTTGGATCCATATGTTTCAGGCTATGGTTAGGTTTATCTTAATTCTTCTTTCGTAGTTCTGGATGCTTGCGAGAGAGGTTAATCATAAGTGGGAAGCTTGTCCAAGGAAAAATAGCACCCAAGCACCGGCCCACCCACATATAAATTTATTAAAGTAACAAACGTGAATCATATGAGCATGATGAAAACTAGCTTGACAGAAATTCCCATGTGTCTTCGGGAGCGCTTTGCTTTATATAGGAGTTCATCCAGGCTTGTCCTTTGCTACAAAAAGGATTGGGAGACCTTGATGCACCTTAGTTATATTTGTTACTTGTTACCCGTTACGAATTATCTTATCACATAACAATCTGTTACCGATAATTTCAGTGCTTGCGGAGAATACCTTGCTGAAAACCGCTCGTCATTTCCTTCTGCTCCTCGTTAGGATTTGACACTCTTACTTATCCAAAGGACTATGATAGGTCGCCTATACTTGTGGGTCATCAATACTCTTTTCTGGCACCATTGCCGGGGAGTGAAGCGCCTTTGGTAAGTGGAATTTGGTAAGGAAACATTTACATAGTGTGCTGAAATTTACTGTCACTTCTTACTGTGGAAAATAATCCTTTGAGGGGTTTGTTCGGGGTGTCTTCACCCTAACCGGAAGAGCAAAGAGTTGCCCCTCGACCTACTTACCCTACTGAAAATATTTATTATGAAATTCCTTCGTGTATATATGATAGAGAAACTGCTAGGTAATCCTTATGGAGGAGATGGAACATTACATCCTGATATGCACCTAATATATGTGGATGAAGTTTGTGGATTATTCAAGCTGGCAAGTTTGCCCGAGGATGAACTCAAGAAGAAGGTCTTCCTTTATCTTTGAAGGATAAGGCATTGACATGGTATAGGCTAGGTGATGATATTGGATCAGGGAACTACAACCGATTGAAATTGGAATTTCATCAAAAAAATTATCCTATGCATCTGGTTCATCGTGCTCAGAATTATATATATAATTTTTGGCCTCGTGAAGGAGAAAGTATCACTCAAGCTTGGGGGAGGCTTAAGTCAATGTTATATTCATGCCCCAATCATGAGCTCTCAAGAGAAATTATTATTCAAAAAATTTATTCTCGGCTTTCTCATAATGATTGATCCATGCTCGATACTTCTTGTACTGGTTCTTTTATGAAGAAGACTATTGAATTCAAATGGGATTTATTGGAAAGAATTAAATGCAACTCTGAAGATTGGGAACTCGGCGGAGTTAAGGAGTCGGGTATAAACCTTAAGTTTGATTGTGTTAAATCTTTTATGGATACCGATGCTTTTCGTGATTTTAGCACTAAATATGGACTTGACTCTGAGATAGTAGCTTCTTTCTGTGAATCTTATGTTACTCATGTTGATCCCTCGAAGGAGAAGTGGTTTAAATATCATCCTCCCATTGAAGTTAAAGTAGTAGAACCTATTAAAGTTTAAGAACAAACTATTACTTATAATGTTGATCCTATTGTTCCTACTACTTATATTGAGAAACCACCTTTCCCTGTTAGAATAAAGGATCATGCTAAAGCTTCAACTGTGGTTCGTAAGAGTTATACTAGAACACCAACACCCCCTGAGAAAAGTAAAGTTAAACCTAGTATTGCTATGGTTAAAGATCTCTTGGTTGGTAATATTGATGGGCATGTTATTTATTTCTATGATGAAGCTGTTAGGATTGCTAAACCCGGTACTAATAGCATAGACCTATTGTTGACATGCATGTTGTTTCTGTTAAAATAGGAGATCATTGTTATCATGGCTTATGTGATGTGGGTGCTAGTGTGAGTGCAATACCTTATACCTTATACCAAAAAATTATGAATGATATTGCATGATACGTCTCCGTCATATCTACTTTTCCTAACGCTTTTCCTCTTTCTTTGGACTCTAATTTGCATGATTTGAATGAAACTAACCCGGACTGACGCTATTTTCAGCAGAACTACCAAGGTGTTTTTTTGTGCAGAAATAAAAGTTCTCGAATGGAACGAAACTTTGCGACAATTATTTATACAATAAAGGAGAATTTCTAGAGCCAAGAACCACCGGAGGGGGGCACCTAGGTGGGCACAACCCACCAGGGTGTGCCACCCCCTCCAGGCGCGCCCAGGTGGGTTGTCCCCACCTGGTGGCCCTGCAGAACCTGAAATCGACGCTACAAAATCCTATTTTTCCAGAAAAAATTAGCGAGAAAGAATTATCGTGTTTCACGAGACGGAGCCGTCGCTGTCTCCTGTTCTTCATCGGGAGGCCAGATCTAGAGTACGTTGGGGGCTCCGGAGAGGGGGATCTTCGATCTTCATCATCACCAACCCTTCTCCATCGCCAATTCCATGATACTCCCCACCGGGAGTGAGTAATTACTTCGTAGGCTTGCTGGTCGGTGAGGTGTTGGATGAGATTCATCATGTAATCGAGTTAGTTTTGTTAGGGCATGATTCCTAGTATCCATTATGTTCTGCGATTGATGTTGCTATGACTTTGCCATGCTAATGCTTGTCACCTTGGGCCCGGGTGTCATGATTTAAGATATGAACCATTTATGTTATCACCATTATATCCATGTTCTAGATCCGATCTTGCAATTTATAGTCACATATAACGTGTTATGATCTGGCAACCCCGGAGTGACAATAGTCGAGGCCACTACCGGTGATGACCGTAGTTTGAGGAGTTCATGTATTCACTATGTGTTAATGCTTTGTTCCGGTTCTCTATTAAAAGGAGGCCTTAATATCCCTTAGTTTCCAATAGGACCCTGCTGCCACGGGAGGGTAGGACAACAGATGTCATGCAAGTTCTTTCCATAAGCATGTATGACTATTTATGGAATACATGCCTACTATTTATTTATGAACTGGAGCAAGTGTCGTATCGCCCTAGGTTACGACTGTCTCATGTTGAATATCATCCAACGAATCACCGATCCAATGCCTACGATTTTCCTACATATTGTTATTGCTAAGTTACTATCGCTAATGTCATTATTGCACTTGCTACAAAACTACTGCTATCACTGTTACCGTTACTATTGCTGCTACCACTATTATCAAAACTGTTATACTACTTTGCTACTGATCACTTTGCCACAGATAATTAATCTCCAGGTGTGGTTGAATTGACAACTCAGCTGCTAATACTTGCAAATATTCTTTGGCTCTCCTTGTGTCAAATCTATAAATTCGGGATGAATACTCTACCCTCGAAAACTGTTGTGATCCCATATACTTGTGGGTTATCATTGCACCTGCTGAGATAGAAGATATTGATGTTACTATTAAGCTTGCCAATAGAGACACTATTTCGCCAATTGGGATTGTTAGAGATGTTGAAGTCTTGTGTGGGAAAATAAAATACCCTACTGATTTTCTCGTTCTTGCTTCCCCACAAGATGATTTTTGTCCCATTATATTTGGTAGACCTTTCTTGAAAATTGTTAATGCTAAGATAGACTATGAGAAATAGATTGTTATTGTTGGTTTAGGGGATATGTCTCATGATTTAAATTTCTCCAAATTTCGTAGACAACCCCATGATAAAGAATTGCCTAGTAAAGATGAAATTATTGGTCTCCCTTCTATTGTCGTGCCTCCTACTGATCCTTTAGAACAATATTTGCTAGACCATGAAAATGATATGTTTATGAATGAAAGAAAGGAATTACATGAAATATTCTTTAATCAGGGGCCTATTTTGAAACACAATTTTCCTGTTGAAATCCTTTGGGATCCTCCTCCGTCCAAGGGTGATCCTGTGTTTCATCTTAAACAATTACCTCATACTTTGACATATGCTTATCTTGATGAAAAGAAGATATGCCCTATTAGTATTAGTGCTAACCTTTCAGAGCATGAAGAAAAGAAATTATTGTAAACTCTGAAAAAGCACCGTGCAGCTATTTGTTGGGTAACGTAGCAGAAATATAAAATTTTCCTACGTGTCACCAAGATCTATCTATGGAGAAACCAGCAACGAGGGGAAGGAGAGTGCATCTACATACCCTTGTAGATCGCTAAGCGGAAGCATTCAAAAGAGCGGGGTTGAAGGAGTCGTACTCGTCGTGATCCAAATCACCGGAGATCCTAGTGCCGAACGGACGGCACCTCCGTGTTCAACACACGTACAGCCCGGTGATGTCTCCCATGCCTTGTTCCAGAAAGCAGAGAGGGAGAGGTTGAGGAAGAATCCATCCAACAGCAGCACAACGGCGTAGTGGCGATGGAGGAGCATGGCAATCCTGCAGGGCTTCGCCAAGCACCGCGAGAGAGGAGGAGGACTTGGGAGAGGGGAAGGGCTGCGCCAGAACTTGGGGTGCGGCTGCCCTCCCGCCCCTCCACTACTTATAGGTGGGGGGGAAGAGGGGGACGGCCCCCCTAGATCCCATCTAGGGATGGAGGCGGCGGCCAAGGGGGGAGGAGTGCCTCCCAAGTCAAGTAGAGGCCCTCCCCCTTAGGGTTTCCCATTTCCCATGCGCATGGGCCTCGGGGGGGCTGGTGCCCCTGGCCCATTAAGGCTAGGGCGCCCCCTACAGCCCATGCTACTGTATTGGATGTGGTGGAACAATTTCCGGACCTCCGGACCCCTCCGAAACCTTCTGGAAGCTTGCCGATACAATACCGGAAAACCCCGAACTTTTCCCGGAACCCGAACAACAACTTCCCATATATAAATCTTTACCTCCGGACCATTCCGGAACTCCTTGTGACATCCGGGACTCCGAACAACATTCGTTAACCACGTACAAACTTCCTTTATAACCCTAGCGTCATCGAACCCTAGGTGTGTAGACCCTACGGGTTCGGGAACCATGCAGACATGACCGAGACATTCTCCGGTCAATAACCAATAGTGGGATCTGGATACCCATGTCGGCTCCCACATGTTCCAAGATGATCTCATCGGATGAACCACGATGTCAAGGATTCAATCAATCCCGTATACAATTCCCTTTGTCTAACGGTATAGTACTTGCCCGAGATTTGATCGTCGGTATGCCGATACCTTGTTCAATCTCGTTACCGGCAAGTCTCTTTACTTGTTCTGTAACACATCATCCTGCGATCAACTATTTGATCACATTGTGCACATTGTGATGATTTCCTACCGAGTGGGCCCAGAGATACCTCTTCGTCACACGGAGTGACAAATCCCAGTCTCAATTCGTGCCAACCCAACAGACACTTTCGAAGATACCTGTAGTGCACCTTTATAGCCACCTATTTACGTTGTGACGTTTGGTACACCCAAAGCATTCCTACGGTATCCGGGACTTGCACAATCTCATGGTCTAAGGAAATGATACTTGACATTAGAAAAGTTTTAGCATACGAACTACAATCTTTGTGCTAGGCTTAGGATTGGGTCTTGTCCATCACATCATTCTCCTAATGATGTGATCCCGTTATCAACGACATCCAATGTCCATGGTTAGGAAACCATAACCATCTATTGATCAACGAGCTAGTCAATTAGAGGCTTACTAGGGACATGGTGTTGTCTATGTATCCACACATATATCTGAGTTTCCTTTCAATACAATTATAGCATGGATAATAAACGATTATCATGAACAAGGAATATAATAATAACTAATTTATTATTGCCTCTAGGGCATATTTCCAACAGTCTCCCACTTGCACTAGAGTCGATAATCTAGTTCACATCGCCATGTGATTAACACTCATAGGTCACATCGCCATGTGACCAACATCCAAAGAGTTTACTAGTGTCATTAAACTAGTTCACATCATCATGTGATTAAGACTCAATGTGTTCTGGGGTTTGATCATGTTTTGCTTGTGAGAGAGGTTTTAGTCAACGGGTCTGCAACATTTAGATTCATATGTACTTCGCAAATCTCTAGGTCATATTGTAAATGCTGCTTCCACGCTCCACTTGGAGCTATTCCAGATGGTCGCTCCACTATACGTATCCGGTTTGCTACTCAGAGCCACTCAGATAGGTGTTAAAGCTTGCATCGATGTAACCCTTTACGCTGAACTCTTTATCACCTCCATAATCGAGAAACATGTCCTTATTTACTCCAAGGACAATTTTTTGACCGCTGTCCAATGATCCATTCCTGGATCATTCTTGTACCCCTTGACTGACTCATGGCAAGGCACACTTCCGGTGCGGTACACAGCATAGCATACTATAGAGCCTACGTCTGAAGCATAGGGGACGACCTTCGTCCTTTTTCTCTATTCTGCCATGGTCGAGCTTTAAGTCTTAACTTCATACCTTACATCTCAGGCAGGAACTCCTTCTTGGACTGATCCATCTTGAACACCTTCAAGATCATGTCAAGGTATATGCTCATTTGAAAGTACCATTAAACGGTTTTGATCTATCCTTATAGATCTTGATGCTCAATGTTCAAGTAGCTTAATCTAGGTTTTCTATTGAAAAACACCTTTCATATAACCCTATATGCTTTCCAGAAATTCTACATCATTTCTGATCAACAATATGTCAACAACATATACTCATCAGAAATTCTATAGTGCTCCCACTCACTTCTTTGGAAATACAAGTTTCTCATAAACCCAAAATCTTTGATCATCTCATCAAAGCGTACATTCCAACTCCGAGATGCTTACTCCAGTCCATGGAAGGATCACTGGAGCTAGCATACCTTTTAGCATCCTTAGGATCGACAAAAACTTTCTGATTGTATCACATACAACTTTTCCTTAGGAAAAACTGGTAAGGAAACTCGTTTTGGCATCCATATGCCAAATTTCATAAATGCAGCTTGTGCTAACATGATTCCGACAGACTTAAGCATCGCTACGGATGAGAAAATCTCATCATAGTCAACTCCTTGAACTTGTGAAAAACTCATCGCCACAAGTTGAGCTTCATAGACGGTGACATTACCGTCCATGTCCGTCTTCTTCTTAAAGATCCATTTATCTCAATGGCTTGCCGATCATTGGGCAAGTCCACCAAAGTCCATGCTTTGTTCTGATACATGGATCCTATCTCGGATTTCATGGCTTCTAACCATTTGTCGGAATTTGGGCCCACCATCGCTTCTCCATAGCTCGTAGGTTCATTGTTGTCTAGCAACATGACCTCCAAGATAGGAGTACGTACCACTCTGAAGTAGTACACACCCTTGTCGACCTACGAGGTTTGGTAGTGACTTGATCCGAAGTTTCATGATCACTATCATAAGCTTCTACTTCAATTGGTGTAGGCGCCACAGGAACAACTTCTTGTGCCCTGCTACACACTAGTTGAAGTGACGGTTCAATAACCTCATCAAGTCTCCACCATGCTCCCACTCAACTTTCCAAGACAAACTTTTCTCGAGAAAGGACCCGATTCAATAAACAATCCCTATTGATTTCTGATCTGAATTAGGAGGTATACCCAACTATTTTTGGGTGTCCTATGAAGATGCATTTTATCTGCTTTGGGTTCGAGCTTATCAACCTGAAACTTTTTCACATAAGCGTCGCAGCCCCAAACCTTTAAGAAATGACAGCATAGGTTTCTCTAAACCATAGTTCATACGGTGTCATCTCAACGGAATTATGTGGTGCCCTATTAAAAGTGAATGTGGTTGTCTCTAATGCCTAACCCATGAACGATAGTGGTAATTTTATAAGAGACATCATGGTACGCACCATATCCAATAGGGTGCAACTATGATGTTCGGACACACCCTCACACTATGGTGTTCCAGGCGGTATTAATTCTGAAACAATTTCCACAATGTCTTATTTGCGTGCCAAAACTCGTAACTCAGATACTCATCTCTATGATCATATCATAGACATTTTATCCTCTTGTCACGATGATCTTCAACTTCACTCCGAAATTACTTGAACCATTCAATAATTCAGACTTGTGTTTCATCAAGTAAATATACTCAGTGTCTACTCAAATCATCCGTGAAGTAAGAACATAATGATATTCACTGCATGCCTCGGCACTCATTGGACTCCACACATCAAAATGTGTTACTTCCAACAAGTTGCTATCTTGTTCCATCTTACTGAAAACGAGGCTTTTTAGTCATCTTGCCCATATGGTATGATTTGCATATCTCAAGTGATTCAAAATCAAGTGAGTCCAAACGATCCATCTGCATGGAGTTTCTTCATGCGTATACACCAATAGACATGGTTCGCATGTCTCAAACTTTAAAAACACGAGTTAGTCCAAATATCCATCAACATGGAGCTTCTTCATGCGTTTTATACCAATATGACTTACATGGCAGTGCCACAAGTAAGTGGTACTATCATTACTATCTTATATCTTTTGGCATGAACATGTGTATCACTACAATCGAGATTCAATAAACCATTCATTTTAGGTGCAAGACCATTAAAGGTATTATTCAAAAAAATAGAGTAACCATTATTCTCCTTAAATGAATAACCATATTGCGATAGACATAATCCAATCATGTCTATGCTCAACACAAACACCAAATGACAATTATTCAGGTTTAATACTAATCTTGATGGTAGAGGGAGCGTGCGATGTTTGATCACATCAAACTTGGAAACACTTCCAACACATATCGTCAGCTCACCTTTAGCTAGTCTCCGTTTATTCCGTAGCTCTTTTATTTCGAGTTACTAACACTTAGCAACCGAACCGGTATCTTAATACCCTGGTGCTACCAGGAGTACTAGTAAAGTACACATTAACATAATGTATATCCAATATACTTCTATCGACCTTGCCAGCCTTCTCATCTACCAAGTATCTAGGGTAATTCTGCTCCAGTGGTTGTTCCCCTTATTACAGAAGCACTTAGTCTCGGGTTTGGGTTCAACCTTGGGTTTCTTCACTAGAGCAGCAGCTGATTTGTCGTTTCATGAAGTATCCCTTCTTGCCCTTGCCCTTCTTGAAACTAGTGGTTTCACCAACCATCAAAAATTGATGCTCCTTCTTGATTTCTACTTTCGTGGTGTCAAACATCGCGAATACCTCAAGGATCATCATATCTATCCCTGATATGTTATAGTTCATCACGAAGCTCTAGCAGCTTGGTGGCAATGACTTTGGAGAAACATCACTATCTCTGGAAGATCAACTCCCACTCGATTCAAGTGATTGTCGCACTCAGACAATCTAAGCACAAGCTCAATGATTGAGCTTTTCTCCCTTAGTTTGCAGGCTAAGAAAATCTTCGGAGGTCTCATACCTCTTGACGTGGGCACGAGCCTGACATCCCAATTTCAGCCCTCGAAACATCTCATATGTTCCGCGATGTTTCGAAAACGTCTTTGGTGCCTCAACTCTAAACCGTTTAACTGAACTATCACGTAGTTATCAAAACGTGTATGTCCGATGTTCGCAACATCCACAAACGACGTTTGGGGTTCAGCACACTGAGCGATGCATTAAGGACATAAGCTTTCTATTGTCCGCATAATCGCTACTGTCAACTTTCAACTATATTTTCTCTAGGAACATATCTAAATAGTGGAACTAAAGTGCGAGCTTACGACATAATTTGCAAAGATCTTTTGACTATGTTCAGGATAATTAAGTTCATCTTATGAACTCCCACTCAGATAGACATCCCTCTAGACATCTAAGTGATTACATGATCCGAGTCAACTAGGCCGTGTCCGATCATCACGTGAGACGGACTAGTCATCATCGGTGAACATCTTCATGTTGATCGTATCTACTATTCGACTCATGCTCGACCTTTCGGTCTCTTGTGTTCCGAGGCCATGTATGTACATGCTAGGCTCGTCAAGTCAACCTAAGTGTTTCGCGTGTGTAAATCTGGCTTACACCCCTTGTATGTGAATGTAAGAATCTATCACACCCGATCATCACGTGGTGCTTCGAAACGACGAACTTTCGCAACGGTGCACAGTTAGGGGGAACACTTTCTTGAAATTGTAATGAGGGGTCATCTTATTTACTAATGTTGGTCTAAGCAAATAAGATGCATAAACGTGATAAACATCACATGCAATCAAAATGTGACATGATATGGCCAATATCATTTTGCTCCTTTTGATCTCCATCTTTGGGGCTCCATGATCATCATCGTCACCGGCATGACACCATGATCTCCATCATCGTGTCTCCATGAAGTTTTCTCGCCAACTATTACTTCTACTACTATGGCTGCGTTAGCAATAAACAAAGTAATTACATGGCGTTGTTCAATGACACGCAGGTCATACAATAAATAAAGACAACTCCTATGGCTCCTGCCGGTTGTCATACTGAAAAGCTCTTAAATTGACTCTTTCCGATGTTATGAATTGCAATTGGTTCAATGACCGAGATCATAGTTTGTTAGTTTTCAATGAGGTTTTTGATTCATACTTTACCTTGTGAGTGAATTGTTACTTTAACATAATAAATTTTATGTCATTATAAGTTATTGTTCTAAATATGATCATGATGCCCTCATGTCCGTATTTTATTTTATCGACACCTCTATCTCTAAACATGTGGACATATTTTTCGATATCGGCTTTCGCTTGAGGACAAGCGAGGTCTAAGCTTGGGGGAGTTGATACATCCATTTGCATCATGCTTTTATAATGATATTTATTGCATTATGGGCTGTTATTACACATTATAGCACAATACTTATGCCTTTTCTCTCTTATTTTACAAGGTTTACATGAAGAGGGAGAATGCCGGCAGCTGGAATTTTGGGCTAGAAAAGGAGCAAATATTAGAGACCTATTCTGCACAACTCCAAAAGTCCTAAAACTTCACGGAGAGTCATTTTGGAATTAATAAAAAATATTGGGTGAAGAAAGCACCAGAGGGGGCCACCTGCCATCCACGATGGTGGAGGGCGCGCCCTACCCCCCTGCGCGCCCCCCTGCCTTGTTGGCCACCTGGCAGGCCCCCGATGCCCATCTTCTGCTATATGGTGTGTTTTGACCTAGAAAAAATCAGAAGGAAGCTTTCGGGATGAAGCACCGCCGTCTTGAGGCGGAACCTGGGCAGAACCAATTTCTGCCGAGGAAACTTCCCTTCGGGAGGGGGAAATCGAAACCATCATCATCACCAACGATCCTCTCATTGAGAGTGTGTCAATCTCCATCAACATCTCCACCAGCACCATCTCCTCTCAAACCCTAGTTCATCTCTTGTATCCGATCTTTGTCTCAAAACCTCATATTGGTACCTGTGGGTTGCTAGTAGTGTTGATTACTCCTTGTAGTTGATGCTAGTTGGTTTATTCGGTGGAAGATCATATGTTCAGATCCTTAATGAAAATTAACACTCCTTTGATTATGAACATGAATATGCTTTGTGAGTAGTTATGTTTGTTCCTAAGGACATGGGAGAATTCTTGTTATAAGTCATCATGTGAATTTGGCATTTGTTTGATATTTTGATGAGATGTATGTTGTCTTTCCTCTAGTGGTGTTATGTGAACGTCGACTACATGACACTTCACCGTGATTTGGGCCTAGGGAAAGCCTTTGGGAAGTAATAAGTAGATGATGGGTTGCTAGAGTGATAGAAACTTAAACCCTAGTGTATGCGTTGCTTCGTAAGGGGGTGAGTTGGATCCATGTGTTTCATGCTATGGTTAGATTTATTTTAATTCTTTTTTCGTAGTTGCGGATGCTTGCAAGAGGGGTTAATCATAAGTGGGAGCCTTGTCCAAGGAAGGATAGCACCCAAGCACCAGTCCACCCACATATCAAATTATCAAAGCAACGAACGTGAATCATATGAGCATGATGAAAACTAGCTTGATAGTAATTCTCATGTGTCCTCGGGAGCGATTTGCTTTATATAGGAGTTCGTCTAGGCTTTTCCTTTGCTACAAAAAGGATTGGGCCACCTTGCTACACCTTATTTACTTTTGTTACCCGTTATGAATTATCTTATCACATAACTATCTATTACCGATAATTTCAGTGCTTGTAGAGAATACCTTGCTGAAAACCGTTTGTCATTTCCTTCTGCTCCTTGTTGGGATTCGAGACTCTTACTTATCGAAAGGACTACGATAGATCCCTTATACTTGTGGGTCATCAGGTCTAGGCCATGCTCAATTCGTTCGGTCTCCTGCTTAAAATTCTGATAGAACTCTACACAAGGAGGGAAAGTATGAGTCAACAGTAATGTTGTGTGGAAGTTTTTTGGATTCACTCGGACGAAGAAAGATACCTTCGAGCATGATGTACATCTTTTTTGCAAGGCCCCCCAAGTAATCCTCTAGCTGGCCCCTCTTCCGAGTGAGCTGGTCCACCTTGTCAGCCAAGACAACTTTCTCCTCCCTCAGCTGTGTAGCTTCCTTTTTCGCGTCATCAACAGCAGTCTTCGGAGTAGCATTTTCCTCCTTAAGCTTACCGACTAAAGCCAGCTTCCTCTCAGTAGCTTCAGTCTTCTCTCGGGCTACCTTTTGCGCCCCTACGTGCTCATTATCCTTCCTCTCCATCGCCTGCTTCATAGTGTCTATAACATTCTTCAGTCATGCTTGGAGTTGATAATTTTCACTACGCACATCTTTTCGAGTGGAATCACTCAGTTCAAAGGACGGAAAAGAGGAAATTGCAAAGCTTACAGTGAGCAAAGTATTACCTCCCATGGTCTTTGAGGGAGTTCTGGATTAGGGGGTCCTCGGACAGCCGGACTATATACTTATGCTGGACTGTTGGACTATGAACATACAAGATTGAAGACTTCGTCCCGTGTCCGGGTGGGACTCTCCTTTGCGTGGAAGGCAGGCTTGGCAATTTGGATATGAAGATTTCCTTCTCTGTAACTGACTCTGTGTAACCCTAGGCCCCTCCGATGTCTATATAAACCGGAGGGTTTAGTCTGTAGGACAACAACAATCATAATCATAGGCAAGCTTCTAGGGTTTAGCCTCTACGATCTCGTGGTAGATCAACTCTTGTAATACTCATATCATCAAGATCAATCAAGCAAGAAGTAGGGTATTACCTCCATAGAGAGGGCCCGAACCTGGGTAAACATTGTGTCGTGGAATTGTCACGTCAGATGTCCTTAGTGTCAGGACTTAGTCGCGAGGCCAACGCATCTATGTGGTAGCTTGAGAGGGGTTGAGTGGAATCGAGAGACGCAACACAAGACAGGGATTTAGACAGCTTCGGGCCCCGGGAAACATCATCCGGTAAAAACCCTACATGTTGTTTGAGGCTAGGTCTCATTATCATTATAAGGGAGTCGCCGTAAACCGGCTCTCCTCTTTATGTCTAGCCCTAAGATTGTTTCTTCTTGCTTGTAGCTTCTCCCTCTTTGGGGAGCCCTGCCCCTCCTTATATATGTTGAAGGGGCGGGTTACATGTGGAGTCCTATTAGGATTAGGACTAGTCTCCCTTCTAATACAAACCGGATACAAGTCCGGGTCTTCCTTGTAAAGTAAATATTCCTCATGCCTTTTCTCTTAAACCGGC
The DNA here is from genome assembly GCF_018294505.1 of Triticum aestivum. Lineage (NCBI taxonomy): Eukaryota > Viridiplantae > Streptophyta > Magnoliopsida > Poales > Poaceae > Triticum > Triticum aestivum. The sequence goes on along the minus strand of NC_057795.1, from coordinate 80,965,661 downwards.
CCACCATAGCATGATCCGGCCTTCCATAAACCGCCCGTTGGGCCACCGGGTCTTGTCGCTCCTCTGACCCGCCTGCCGGATTACCAATGAACCGTAAACCTCCATGTCCAAATGGGTTGCCAGTGAATCGCCAAACTCTAGTCGGGTCATACATCCGGCGGTTTATACCGCGGGGTATATCCCCGACATTAGCCCCCAGTTTAATTTGGATTCATCCATGTTAAACTGATCTACAACAAGAACAAATTTGTCGGGTTGTGCTCCGGTTTAAATATACTTGTAATCCGGCACTTGATCATCCTTAAATCCTTGTCATTTCTTCCTTCCAAGTTAATAACCATCTTCATAATCAATTTGCTTGCAGAAGATATTTGTAAATAAAAATCCATTTGAATCGGCCTTCAATGCTTTGACTTGACAAAAATATTAGTCTCTGAAATATTCAATTGATATCCAGCCGGCTTGAAGATGTAAAACTTGCCGGTTTATGATTACCACCATTGTCTGGTTATAAAAACTGAATATTCCGGGTCATGATTGTTGCCAACACCGGTTCATGATTGTTGCTAATGCTGGTTCATGATTATTGATGACGCCGGGTTACAGACACAGGGTCATAATGATTGGTGACGCCGGGTTAATCCAGTTTGCTCAAAACAGAGAATTTGAAAATAGTTCTTCGATAATAATATAATACCTGTAGCCCCCAAGTCTTGAGCAGAACAAAGTGATGGCTTAAGACTTGCTTCAATATAAATACTTCCACTTAAGAAGAAATCCATGTTGTTCATCCCAGTGACTAGTAAAAACTGAATACTCCATACTATGTAGCCCCCAAGTGCCGGGTTATCATGCTTATAGCAACCTGGGACTTGCAATTGTCTTATACTCATAAAAACTTCAACCAGTGTAGCCCCCAAGAGCCGGGTCATTATGCAATAATGAGCAGGGACTTTGTAGGTATAATCATGTAGATTTGAGCAATGATGTGTAGCCCCCAAGGGCCGGCTCAGTAAGATAATATTGAGCTGGGACTTTAATATATACTTCAATGAAAATAACATCATATGATGTAACCCTCATCATGGGACTTGAATCCACGTCCACAAGGTTAAGAGCCTTGTGCTTTACCAACTGAGCAGTGGACTCTTCAATATAATGAATAAAAAGCTTTGTACCTTCAACTGTTGACAGGAGCAATTGGTAGCCCCCAAGGGCCGACTCATTATAATATGATGAGTCGGGTCTTCAATAATATGAGCAGAAAATTACTTTGCATTAGCCCCCAAGTATCATGGTGCATGCTTGCAGCGACATGAGACTTGCATAATTGATGTAATCTCAACTTAAATAATGTAGCCCCCAAGTGCCGGGTTGTAAGCCTGCAGCAACTCAGGACTATTCCTTCAATTGTAGAATAAAAATCATATCCATTGATAATATGATAGCCATTGCGCTAAAGCGACTTTCAAAACCTTAATCATAATACTGGTTATTGATAACCATAATAAAAATCCAGCCATGTTGGCTATTTGAATAATATACCCAATGATTTATAAGCGCATAATTCCAATGGCGCAGTCCAAATATATGTTGGCGACTTATAGTCCAAAGCCAGGCCGGTTTAATAAACACCGGATAATTTCTCATCATATACTAGCGACTTATCGTCTTAAAGCCAGGCCGGTTTAATAAACACCCGATAATTTATCATCATGCTTTATTCAACCTGTTTCTGCATACAACAAGTTTAAAGTGTCCTGGCGGTTTACCGCCGGACGGGTCATAATGCCCAACATATAACCTGGGTTTATAACCAAGGTTGCACTTAAGAATAATCAAATATGAAATATATCATACCTGTGATATTGAATCACATTGCTGGTTTTACCAACTTTTTGTAGTAAGAGTGATAACCCCAATCTTGAGTAATGATAAATCCTTTCATACTGTGCCGGTTGATGATAAACCGTACCAGGTTGTGAAAAACACTGGTTTAACCATATATAATACTGGCGACTCGTAGTCAAACCAGACCGGGTTGATAGTCTCCGGATTATAACTTGATCCTGTATTGACAACTTGTAATTAAAAGTCAAGCCGGGTTTATGAATGCCGGTTTACTCCATAATAGGATGATAATAGAAAATCAAACTGGGCAGATGGCCTCCGGATTAAGATTTGACCGTGTTCCATCAATTTGTAATTGACAGTTGAACCGGATTAAAACGTTATCGGTTTAAAAAACGCAACAAAAATCAAATAACAGTTATGAAAAAATATGGAAGCAAAGGCAATGATAAAACCGTTTGCAAAAAGGAAGGCTTTACTGAGCCGATCAGATGGTGTTACCATGGTCGGACACGACCAAGCTCCCAATAGGTGTAGCTATGGTTCAAGTCAGCCAGGTCCCCAAATGATTCGTGGCATATATGCCAGATCAAGAGGCGTGGCAATGGTTCGGGTTCGACCAAGCCCCCAAGTGATTTTGTGGCCTTAGGCCGACCAAGAGGCGTGACTGGTTCAGACTTGACCATGTCCCCAAGTGATCTGGTGGCTGTCGCCTATCAAAAGGCATGGTATTGGTTCGGACACGACCAATCCTCCAAGTGATATAACACGATGCTTTTAGCAAAGCGAGCTCAAGGGGTAAACCGGAGGCCGCTTTAGAGCAACTCCGTGTAACCTCACATGATGTAAAAGACCAGAGACCCCGCTTTATGAAGCAGAAGCCCCCATGTGATCAATAATATGTCAGGCCAGTAAGGCGGAATATCCATGTTTGAACCGCGCATCGTGGCAGCAGGTCCTCTTCGGCAATTTTTAACTTTTTGCAAGAGATAAATTCTTCTTTGAACCGGGATCTTGAACCGGATATTGAAATCTTCAAAGCTTTGTGGGAGACATCTTTCCCTTGAACCGGATTTCAAACCGGAATCCTTATTTTTAGCCGGAAATTTTCTGACGGCCTTTAAACTCGAACTTGCGAGAAGTTAATTTCCTTTTGAACCGGACATTGTTAAACCGGATTTGAGTGCTTCAGAGCTTTGTAGGAGAATAGATTTTTCTTGAACCGGATTGTAAACCGGAGTCATTTCTGATGACCCCGACACATTGTGTCCCTCGCCTCCTGTTACCATTAGCCTTATACACACAGTTCGGGACCCCCCATCCGAGATCCGCTGGTTTTGACACCGACATTGGTGCTTTCATTGAGAGTTCCACGGTGACGTCAAAAAAGGTTTGATGGCTCGCCTTGTTATCAAGGACAACATCACCTCTGGAGGAGCCCTGACTTTAGGCCAAACCCTCCGACTGGTCGGCTTCGTCATGACCGCCCGTTCGGCCACCGCGCCGGCGATGACTTCTTGGGTCATCAAAAACAGCCTCCGTGTCATCTCGGAATACGCCGAGCAGATTGATCCAATGGAACTTTCGTCCTTCAACGAGCTCTTGGATCGCATCTCCGCCTTGGGAGTCGCTATGGACTGATCAGATTGGGATTAAACTCAATCAAAGAGAGATTAACTCTCCGCCAGTCACCCATCAGATAGTGGTGGTGGAGGAGCAATGCAGCGATTCTTCCTCTATTTTGAGGACGAACTATGTCTGGATTCCCGAGCTCTTCGAGCCGGATACCCGTTCGCGGGTGGACTTGACCCAAACTCTGAACTTAGAATCAGACAGTGGGCCAGAAAAATTGGGCAACATCCAGGAACCCGAACTGCCAAGTTTGGAAGTTCCTCTGCCCCTGGGTCTCAGATCGGGTCAGGGTTCGGACTTAAATCGACCCACCCACCTAGATACAAGTGATCTTTCCCACATTAGACAACAATCCCAAGAAACAGTACATCACTTTTGGGCCAGATTCCTCCTTGTAATGTGCAAGGTCAAGGATTGTCGTGAGGAAGATGCAATCTCATTCTTTTGCAAAAATTGCACGGACAAGGGAATCCTGAACGCCATAAGTCGCCGTGAGATATCACATTTCGCTGACTTGGCGGCCATAGTACAGAAGTACTGTGCAATGGAAAGCACCTGGAAAACCTAGGCAAAATTTTGGGATCCTCCGGCTCTACTAAACCCCTCGTCCGGACTAAAAGGGTGCACTCTCGCAAGTCACCCGATCCAATTACAAAGAAACCAAAGCCCACTACAGGGCGTGGAACCGTACTAAAGGGATGGATCAATGGGCCATGCAAAATTCACACCACACCGGATACCATACCAACACACAGCCTTAGAGCATGTTGGATACTTCGGCAGGTGCCCAAGAGCGGCAAGGACCTCCTCATTAACAATACCGCAGAGCATCATCCCGCAGAAAACAACAATATAGTGTTGACAGTCTTCGAGACTTTCGCCTCAAATAACAGGCGCAAGAGAGCACTCCGCGGCTTCGCCGAAGTCTGCCACGTTGCAACAATAAATCCATGGAACGACACGGCCATAACCTTCAATGCCAGTGACGAACCTCAATTTCAAACAGTATGAGCACCAGCCGCTTTGGTCCTTAGTCCAATTATGGACGGCTTCTGGCTTACTAAAGTGCTCATGGACGGTAGCAGCGGATTAAACCTCATCTACGAGGAAACTCTCAAAAAAATGGAAATAGACAAGAGCCGCATTGAGCAAAGCAGCACGACCTTCAGAGGAATTATCCCTAGTCGGCAGGCATGATGTGTGGGAAAAATCACACTCGATGTGGTATTCGGCACGCGGAGAATTACAGGTCCGAAGAGATAACATTCCAAGTGGCCCCGTTCAGTAGCAGATACCACGCCCTTTTAGGGCGGGATGCATTTGCGAGCTTCCAAGCTATACCCCATTACGGGTACATGAAGCTCAAGATGCCCGGGCCCAACGGAATCATCACTCTAGTCAGTGATCCGGACGTAGCACTCCGCGCTGAAAATAAAACCATCGCCTTGGCCCTTGAGGCATTATCCGAAGCCCTCGCGACCGAAGAACTAACTGCGCTGCGCTCCATAGTGGACAGGGACGACGTGATACTCAACAAACGATCCAAGTCCACCTCTTTCAAACCAGCAGACGAAATAGCTAAATTCCAAGTCCACCCAACGGATTCTACAAAAACAGCATCCATCGGGGCACAACTGAACCCCACAATCGACGCCGCACTGCGGGCATTCTTACGCGAGAATTGGGACATGTTCGCCTGGCACCCTTTAGACATGCCAGGAATCCCACGCGGGCTGGCCGAGCATAGCCTAAACATATTGAAGGGATACAAGCCGGTCAAGCAGACTCTACGGCGCTTTTCAGAGCCTAAACGACAAGCTATGGGAGAGGAGCTAGCCAAGTTACTCGAAGCCGGATTCATCAGAGAAATAAAACACCGGACTGGCTAGCAAACCTGGTGATGGTACCAAAGAAGGACAAATCCTGGCGCCTATGTGTCGATTTCAAGGACCTCAATAAGGCTTGCCCCAAGGACCCCTTGCCTCTCCCCCGCATCGATCAAATCATCGATGCTACCGCAGGACACGACTCAGTGTGCTTCCTCGACGCATACTCCGGATAACATCAAATCAAGATGGCGGAGTCTGATCAAGCCGTAGCGGCATTCATCACTCCAATACGACTCTTTCTGTTTCAATAACATGCCTTTTGGGCTCAAAAACGCTGGTGCAACCTACCAACGCATGACTCAGACATGCCTGGAAAAAAAATCGGCAAAACAGTTGAGGCATACATGGACGATCTGGTCATCAAGACCAGACACATCGAATCTTTAACAGGCGACCTGAGGCTCACGTTCGACAACCTCCAAACATACGACATCAAGCTCAATCCGGAAAAATGTGTTTTCAGCATTCCTGCCGGAAAGCTCCTAGGCTTCATCGTCTCCAATAGAGCAATTGAAGCAAACCCGGCTAAAATCCGAGATTTGTCACAGTTGGCTACCCCAACACACCTCAAGCAAATCCAGAAATTAACTGGATGCGTGGCTACCTTAAGCCGCTTTATCTCCCGACTGGGAGAAAAGGCACTACCTCTTTATTGCCTTCTTTGATGCATCGAACACTTCGAGTGGACGGATGCGGTTACGGCCGGTCTGGAAGAAATATAGGCCCTCATGGCCAGCAACCCAATCCTGCCCGCATCGAACATTGGTGAACCCATGTTGTTATATATAGCTACAACACACCAGGTTGTAAGCGCAGTGCTCGTCGTCGAACGAGAGAAGGACGGACATAAGTTCCCGCTTCAAAAGCCGGTATACTACGTATCCACTGTCCTCACACCATGCAAGTCACGGTACCCACATTATCAAAAGATAGCAGACACGGTCTTCATGGCATCCCGGAAACCATCACGGTGGCCTCCGAAGTACCACTCAACAATATAATAAACAACTGCGATGCCACGAACCGGATTGCTAAGTGGGCCATCGAGCTCCTCCCGTTCGACATTATATATAAACCACGGCGAGCCATTAAATCGCAGGTACTGCCTGACTTCGTCGCTGAATGGACAGAAGCCGAACTCCCTAAAGAGTACGACGCATACTCCAATTGGATCATGCACTTTGATGGCTCTAAGATGTTGGCTGGTCTGGGAGCGGGCGTTGTCCTGACATCCCCCACCGGAGATACAGTCCAATATGTACTCCAAATACTATACGCAGACTCCAACAATGCAGCCGAATACGAGGCTCTGTTGCACGGTCTTCGGATGGCAGTCTCCATGGGCATCCAATGCCTAGAAGTGTGTGGGGATTCGAACCTCGCAATATCTCAAATAAATGGAGACTTCGACGCCAAGGACCCGAAAATGGCTGCTTACCATAATGTCGTCCTCGAGATGTCAGCTCGGCTCGAGGGGCTTGAATTTCATCATGTGGTCCGAGAAAACAATCAAGCGGCGGATATCCTTGCCTGCATCGGCGCTAAGCGCGGCCCCGTCCCACCTAACATCTTCTTGGAAAGGTTGTTCAAGCCATCCGTGGTGTGGCAAGGGGAGACTGGCAATACTAGTCCAGATCTGACCACAACCCCAGATCCCAAACAAACTGACATAATCAGAGGCTCCGCCACCGAAATAACACCTTCAGCCCACGTAATCATGGTTGTCATCGCCCCGTGGACCGAACCCTTCTTAGCCTACCTAAATATGCAAGAACTCCCCAAGGACCAAAATGAGGCACACTGCATTGTGTGGCGCTCTAAAGCCTACAAGGTCCACGAGGGAGAGCTTTATAAGAAAAGCGCTACCGGAGTACTTCAAAGATGTATCTCCCAAGAGGAAGGGCGGCAGCTCTTGGCCGAAATTCATGCTGGACTCGGCGGTCACCACACCACACCTCGGGCCCTTGTAAGCAAGGCCTTCCATACAGGTTTCTACTGGCCGACAGCCCGAGCAGACACATAGGACCTCGTCCGACATTGCATCGGTTCCCAGCTCTTCGCCAACCAAAGCCACATGCCACCCACCGCTCTCCAAACAATCCCCATAACTTGGCCCTTTGTGGTCTGGGGGCTCGATATGGTCGAACCCCTTAAAGTAGGAAGCCATAAGGAAAAATGCCTATTGGTCATGGTGGATAAATTCACCAAATGGATAGAGGCCAAACCAGTTAAAACGGCCGACTCTGGACCAGTGATAGACTTCATATCAGGGGTTGTGCACCGTTATGGTGTCCCCCACAGCATCATCATCGATAATGGCTCTAACTTCACAGCCGACGAGGTGAAAACTTGGTACGGCAACATGGGCATTAATCTCGATTACGCCTCCGTATATCACCCTCAAACAAACGGTCAAGTCGAATGAGCAAATGGTCTTATTATGAGCGGCATCAAACCCAGACAACTGTGATCCCTGAAGGAATCCGACACGCACTGGGTCAGGGAGCTCGACTCCGTACTATGGGGGCTGCGGACCACGCCAAATCGCACTACCGGATACACACCATTCTTCATGGTGTATGGCGCAGAGGCGGTATTGCCCTGCGATATCATTCATGACTCACCTCGAGTGTGCATGTATGAAGAGAGAGAAGCCGAGCTGGATCGGCAGGACAGTTTAGATGCCCTGGAGGAGGAGCGCGACGTCGCAAAAGCCCGTTCTACATTCTATCAGCAACAGGCTCACGGGTATCAAAGCAGAGAAGTACGGTCCAAAACTTATAACGTTGGCGAACTCGTTATATGCCTACCGGAGAAGAAAAAGGACAAGCTCAAGCCCAAGTGGGAGGGTCCCTTCATCATTGATAAATTTCTCAACGGAGGAGCGTACCACCTGCATGACACATCAGATAATCAACTCGAGCCAAACCCATGGAACGCGGCAAGACTCCGAAGATTCTACGCCTAGCACCAAACTCTGTGTTCGTCCCCTTCCCTCCGCCTTTTTTTATATATATCCTCTCTCTATCTTTTTATGTCTCTAAGGCTTTAAGTGTGACTCGACTACACACCCTTGACGCGCTAAATCCTTAAGTATGTGCGCTCACTATACCTGGGGGCTTCTTATACAAAAGCTTAATATAATTATCTTCCGGGCATCATGCCCACTACATATGTGTCGCTTCTCCGTATGTACCTTTTCTTCACCATTATATGCATCGATATGACTTCAGTTTTGGCCAAGCTGGGTTACCTGGATCCTGTATTTAAGCCCTACGATCCCGTTAGTTCGGCTAGGGCATAAGGGAAACACCTCTGCGATTTTTACTGTCGGGTACTCCGAACGTGTACCTCGGACTGGGTGAAGCCGAAAGCTAGCGTTCTTAAGGGAATATTCGGTCGGTGAACTAAAGATCTTTTTTACCTATTACAATATAAACCCCCAGATGTTTCATATACTGCATCTCTGTTCGCAGCTCGGACATGCACATTAATGCATGCGTACCCAGGGAAAGGAACCCTTAACGGAACTATTCTCCCTGGAAGATGTTTCTTACTATCCATGTAATATAACATAGCCAGTTGGGTACTTGTGTGTTCAAGCACTTATGACCCCTACGCCTGGTTTCCACGTGTACCCCGGCTTATATAACTGAGCGGGTATTCGGAAACACTCCGGACTGTCGGGTCCGGAGGCTGAAGCGAAAAGGTCCGCCATGACAAATGATTTACAATCCGGCTAGGGACAAAATATGTCAATTGAAGTATACAGTCACTTAGACCCACATACTTCTTCTTCTATACCATCCAACAGGCTGTCTAGCCTACAATCCTGTTGGGAATACTTTGCGGCTAATCCTACCTGGTCATACACCAGACTAACGGGAATCTCTTTCCCATCTGACCCTACTGAAAGTGCATTATGTCGACTAGAGGGGGGTGAATAGGCGATTTTTATGAATTCTTCACTGAGGAATTTGCCGGTGAGGAAATTCCTTAGCGAAGAACTATTAGCAGCGGAATAAGTACTCAGAAGTAAGCATAACAGAATACAAGCAGGTCATCATGATGAAATGAAGACTAGCACAGAGTACAGAAAGCGTAATCACAGGATAACACAAGATGAAGACAAATAGACTGAAGAAATTGAACTGAGGAAATTGAGAAAGTCTTCAGTCAAAGTCTTCAAACACAGATATGAACAAGCACTCAACACAATAATGAGGAAATGAAAGGGTTGAGGAAATAGAACCAGTAGGTTGGTGAAGACAATGATTTGGTAGACCAGTTCCAACTGTTGTCTCAGTTGTACGTTTGGTTGGAGCGGCTGAGTATTTAAACTCGAGGACACACAGTCCCGGACACCCAGTAGCTGAGCACGCAGCTCAGGACACCCAGTCCTCACCGTATTCTCCTTGAACTAAGATCACACAGATCCCATCCAATCACTCGTGGTAAGTCTTCAGGCGACTTCCAAACCTTCACAGACTTGGTCACTCGGCGATCCACAATTCCTCTTGGATGCTCTAGACCTTGACACCTAACCGTCTGGAAGAAGCACAGTCTTCAAAGGTAACAAGCATCGGATCCACGCAGGATCAATTTCTCCAATGATGCTCAATCACTTGGGTTTGTAGGTGTTTGGGTTTGGGGTTTTTCCTCACTTGATGATTTTCGCTCAAAGTCCTCGGAGGATGGTTGCTCTCAAATGACAAGTGTCAAGTTCTCTCGGAGCAGCCAACCAGCTAGTGGTTGTCGGGGGCGGCTATTTATAGCCTAGGGAGCAGCCCGACATGATAAGACATAAATGCCCTTCAATGATATGACCGTTAGGTGGATATTTTGGAACAGCTGGCGCGTAGCATAGCAACGGTCGGCAATTTGACTCTCAAATTCCTCAGGGCTATCATGTTCCTCACTGTGTAGGTAATTCGTACTGACGAATTCCTAACTCCTCAGTCAGAACAAATTCATCAGCGACCAGAAGAACTTCATCTCTGTCACTGAAGAAAGTGACTGAACTGTATGAGATTTCCAAAGGCTTCACTCAAAGGGATTGGTAGGTGTAGGATTTTGAGTTGAGCATCACATGGAAATTTTTCCTTAGTATTTCCTCGACCCCCTTTAACAGTACGGTGTTTCCTATGACTGAAGAAAGAGAAAATGAAAATATGAAACAAAAGTCTTCACGCTTCATGTTCCAAAAATGAATACCAAGTCTTCAAGGTCACACCAATTTCTTCACTTTCAAAGTCTTCAGAAAGTCTTCAGAATATCAAAGTCTTTAGTTGAAGAACTTCATTTTTAGGGGTCGACTTTTCTGTAAATATCAAACTCCTCATAGACTTATAGACATGTGTACACTCACAAACGCATTAGTCCCTTAACCTATAAGTCTTCAATACACCAAAATCACTGAGGGGCACTAGATGCACTTACAATCTCCCCCTTTTTGGTGATTGATGACAACATAGGTTAAGTTTTCAACAGGGATAAACATATGAAGTGTATACACTGATATTGAGGAATTTGATTACAAGATATAGAAGAACTCCCCCTGAAGATGTGCATAGTGAGGAATTTGCTTTTGAGGCAATGCACATTTGAAGAGTTGAATCATGGAGATCTCCCCCTATATCTTGTAATTCATACACGCATTTGATATATAATGTGAAGAATTTGAAATGCATGATGACATATGGTGCCTGATGAGATTCAGCATGCGTGCAATGTCATTGACGAGGAATAAGCATGCAAAGCATAATGCAACAAAAGTATCAGCGCACCATCGGGTTTAAGATTACAACTCGATCCAAAAAAAGTTTCAGAAGAACGAGAGTTGTAACTTAAAAAAATGCCCTTAATATAGACCCGCTTGAAGACTAACTCAGATTTCTCCCCCTTTGTCATCAAATGACCAAAAGGATTGAAACTGAGGACTAACGCCCCTGAAGAATTTCAAGTCGATGGAGGAGCGCCAGTGTTGTCGGGGTTGTTTGTTGAAGCAGGGCCTGCCGCAGTGTCGTCCAAGTCTTCATACTCATCAGTGTCACGTGATGAAGAATAAGAGCTGGCCACCAAGGAAGGAACTTTGACCTTCTTGAATTTCTTCGGTGGAGGTGCAGATCAGTCGAATTCTTCCTTGAGACCCATATTCTTCAGATCTGCAGCGCTGTAGACATGAGAGAGAACAGCCCAGGTACGGTTGAAGGTTTCATGGAGGTAGTATTGGTTTTTCTTCACTGCATTTATGTGTTGAGGTCATGTTGTGAAGAATTGAACCAAACTGACGCTTGACCCATTTGTGATTGCGATCAACCTTCCGATGAAGACTGAGGAGTAACTCACGGTCAGTCATCACCCTGGGTGCTGTGGCTTGAGGATTTTGCTTGGCTGAGGTATTTGCGGCAGAGTCATGTGTGGCAGAATCGTCATTGGTAGAGTAAGATGCAGCCTTGCGAAATTGACCATCCAATGGACAAATGCCTTCATCAATCACAGCAGCGGCCTTGCCTCTATCATCAGCTCTTGAAATTGTCCGTTTGAGGACTTCAATGGGAGGCAAGTAGCTACCATGGTTCAGAGTGTCAGCTTTGTAATTCAGTGAAGATCTAGCCCTAATGAATCTCATAATCCAAGGAGCATAGGGCTTCAGATCGAATGGTGACACAGCAATATTGGCCAGAGTCCTCATGAAGAAATCATGGAAGTTGACGGGAATGTCGTGAATGATGTTGAAAAGCATATTCTTCATGATGCCAACGACTTCTTCATCATTTGAGTCGTGGCCTTTGATGGGACTCATTGTCTTCGTCAGATTTTGATAGACAGTCCGAGGCACATACAATAATTCCTTGACGAGGAATTTGGTTCTTGGGGCCTGCCTTGGCTTCAAAGGCTTCATCAGCACTTGCATATAGTGATTTGAAAGTTCTGGTTCATTGTAGATACAACGAGCATCATCAACTGGAGGACTGAGTGGTAGAGCACGAAGCAATTCTGTTGCTGGTGCCTTGTAGTGAGTATTTTCAGACATCCAGTCTAATACCCATGAGTTCACGTCTTCAGCGTCTCCGGTGATGTGCAGAGTTGCATAGAATTGAAGAATGAGTTCTTCATTCCAGTCACAGATATCAATGCAGAAATTCAGAAGTCCTGCATCGTGAAGAACACTGAGGACTGGATCAAAGCCGGGCAGAGACTCCATGTCCACATGAGGAATATGTGCATGATCGAAGACCTTGTCTTTGTTGAAGAGCACTAAGGAATAGAAATTGGCTTGGCTGGCAGTCTACAAACGCCTTTTCCTTATGCGAGCAGAATCATATGGATTATAGTCAGTGAAGAATATGTGCTCGGCAAAGAAATATTCAGCCTTGAACTTCTGTTTGCTTGAGAACGGATTCTTTTGCTTTGGCAGAGGGGTGTCAGTGAGTTGCATCACCACCTCGGGAATCGCTAGCACAGGTTCTTCAGGCTGAGGAATTTCTTGCTCCTCAAGAGGTGCAGTCTAAGGATCAGCAGCAGCAGGTTCATCAGCACTAGTGGCTAGAATTTCTTCATGCACAGAGGAATTTGTTGTATCGGGGTGAAGAGAGGAGTATTGGGATGCTGACTTTCCCAAAAGTCATCATTCATCACAGGTGTGGTGCATCCTATATCCACATCTTCATCTTCAATTTCCTCAACACCAGCCTCTTCAGCTGTGAACTGAGGCATAGGTGAGGAAATGATTGGCGTTGAAGGGATTGCGTCCACTTCAATTTCTTCATAAATCTGCTCTGACGAATCAGCAGAATGATGTTCTTCATCTGATCCGATTGGGATCTCATAGTCTTCTCCAAAAGGAACAAGGTCCTTTGATGGCATGGAGGAAATCAGAACAGCATCAATTGGATTTTCAAGTGAGCTGGTCATTGGCTTCATTTTCTTCGCAGCCAAAGAATTTGACACAGTTGATGCCTTCCTTTTCTTCACTGCAGCTCGCTCTGCAGCCTTGGTCTTCTTCACATCAAAGGCAGATGGAAGAATTGGAGTTGGCATTGGCGCAGGAGGAGCTGAGGAATCTGGTTGAATTTCTTCAGGTGCAACTGATGCAGTTGCCCTGACTTGTTCAGTTTCTTCAGGCGCACCACTAGTGGATGCCCTGGCAATTTCTTCAGCGGCTGGAATGGGATCATCAGCCCTGGAACTGGTATTTTCATCAGCAGCCTGAACTTCATCAGCGGTGCTGGCATGTTCTTCAGTCGGCTGAGCTGAGGCTTCAGCCTGAGGAATTTCATGTTGCGTTGGAGCAGCAACATTGGTGAATTTCTTCGTCAGGTTGACGAATCTGACTTTCGCTCCTTGCCAATCAGCATAATACGCATCGAACTTTTTGTTGAGGTCTTGAATTTCAGTTTGGACTTTGAGAAGTTCCTTAGGTGTCATTCTGACAACGTTTTTCTTCAGGAACTTCTCCTTTCTGTATTGAGCTTTCTTGATCTCTCTTGCCTTTTCCAACTTCCATTTCTCTTCAGTGATGAAATGGGTCAACATATGACTCTGTCCAGGGGTCAGATGAAAATCACGCATAGGAGTGTTTGGATCCTTGTGCCAAAGATCAATATAATCGAGGATTTTCCTCGGATCCAACAGCAGTGGCACAGATGTGCCTTTGGCTCTAGCGGCCCTTTCTTGGCGATCTCTGATGATTTCTGCAATTTCATCATCAGAAGGCACATGGAATGCGACCTGTTTCTTCTTTGAACTTGGCCGAGGACCTCGTCCAGCTATTGCTTTGGTCTTCAGCGGAGTCGGGCCAGATGATGAAATTGGTGCAGCTGAGGAACTTGCTGAGACACCAGAGGCAATCGAGAAACCAGCAGTCCTTTGACATGTAGCCAGATGCACAGGAGCTGAGGACTTTGAAGGTGCTATTGAGGACTTTGGTGGAGCTGTAGCAGTGTGAGGAATTTGCCTTGAGGGCGCTGCTGAGGAACTTGGCCGTGAGGGCACTGATGGTGAAGCAATTGGCTTACGAGCAGGCTTCTTTGGCATGGATTTCCTCGGTTTGACCGAGGCCTCAGTAGCAGTAGCAGTGGCAGAATCCTCATTGAATTTCTTTACTGCCTACTTGGCTTGTCTTGCCAATTTAGCTTGGCGTTTAGCCCATTCTTCACGAAAGTCTTCACCACGTTTGATGCTTGTGGGGTCAGCTACTTGGCCAGGTGCCAATGGAGCCCTTGGGCACGGAGGATTGAGGGCGAATTTCTTCATGTACTTTGGAGTCACCTATTTGTATTCCCTCCATTCCCTTGCCCATCTCCGTTCAATCTTCTGAATGCGCACCTTGCGCTAATTTTTGTTTTCTTTGCCAAATTTTGCTTCATCAGGTGTGCAATAGTCAGCATATATTTCCTCAGGGATTTCAAACATAGTCATAACCTCATGTTTCTTTCCTCCTTTCTGCGGCTTCTTACTGTCTGCCATATTCTTCAGTTGAGGAATCTGAACAATTGAGGTCTCTGAAGAAGTATGCAGTTTTTCTTCGAGGAACTCTGCAAATGAGTTAAGTTGATGAGAACCTAGTGATTCAGTAGCAGACATGAGTACCTGTGAACAGAGTACAAGTGCGAGGAATTTGGAGAGGTCATATGCGTTCTGAGAAGGTTTTTCGAAAAGAACAAGTTTTGAGGAATTTGACCAGATGAACCTTGAGGAATTTCACTAAACGTTCTTGTCTTAGGTTCCAGAGTTGTACAGATCGAAGATCCACACAATTAGGGAATCTTTGAAGAAAATGATTGCTTAGAGAAACAGTTCAAGATCATATGATGTGTGTGGTGTTCATATGTGTGAAGATTTGAAGAATAAACACCTTTGAAGATTTTCAGGAAAGCTTGAGAATCAAGGCGAGTAATAAAAGTAACTTTTAATTACCCAAAGTGAAGAACACGACGAACTGAGAAGAATAGATGGGAAGTTCGTCAGGTTAGATCTTCCTTGCCCTAACTCGGCGGAGGAAGACAACTACGGCGGCGGCGGAGTGAAGATTTCCGTGGTCGGCGTGAGTACGACGGCGATGAGGTCGAGGCAGCGAAGCTCTTCCTCACCGGCGACGATGGAGTAGCGGCGGTGCTAGGGTTTGAGGAGCTCGAGCGGGAGAGAGAGGTCGAGCGGAGTAAATGAAATGAGGAAGGGGAGAGGGGTATTTATAGACACGGTGAAAAATTGTTCGCCCGAAGATTTGGGACAAACGTGCCCCTGCCCTTTCTCCTTCACGCGATGTCACCCACGTACTGTGTAGTGGAGATCGTGTACGATCGTGGGTGAATAGAATAATGCATCGTGGGATGCGGAACAGTTTTAGCGGCAAAACCGAAAATTTGGATAAGATTTGTTTTAAAGTTTCGTTCGCAATCTCTTCAGCTGACCAGGACACAGTGAAGATTTTGAACGAGTTTCAAATAGAACGCACATGAAGAATTTGTGAATAGATTGGGTTGAGTATAGCATAGAGGGGGAAGGGTCCGATCACATTCACTTAGCAGAAAAAAAACAACTTGAAGAAATAGCTATAAGTGAATGCTGTAGAGGACATAAACTCATATATATATATATATATATAGCCAATGAAGAAAAACGAAGGAAACGGTGAAGATTTTGCAAAGTTGAAGAATTTGAGAAACTGAAGAATTTCAAAAATTGAGGAAAAACTCAAATTGAAGATTTTCAACTTTTTGTGGTGGCGTGACCCACCGTATAAGAATGATGATTTCAGACACCGCGTACAATTGTCGTAGGGCTCTGAGAATCAAATTCTTCATTAATTTCTTCACACTTAGAGTGTTATTCTTCATTGATTGAAGAAAAACGTTTCTTCATGTGTTGCACATCTAAGTCATCAATTTTGCATAAGTGTTAGGATGTGTGTCCTTTTCAAAGAACATTCGAAGATTCTAAGATATTTAGCTCACACCGCAACTTGCTAAATCTCTTCTCATCCAAGGGCTTAGTGAAGATATCAGCTAGCTGTTCTTCAGTCTTCACGTGCTCGATGGAGATGTCGCCCTTCAACACATGATCACGAAGAAAATGATGACGAATCTGAATGTGCTTTGTCTTCGAGTGCTGAACTGGGTTGTGAGAAATCTTGATGGCACTCTCATTGTCACAGAGGAGAGGCACATTCTTCACGTTGACACCATAGTCCTTGAGTGTTTGCTTCATCCAAAGCAGTTGAGCACAGCAAGAACCAGCAGCAATGTATTCAGCTTCCGCAGTGGAGAGTGATACGCAGTTCTGTTTCTTCGAGGACCAACAGACCAAAGATCGTCCGAGGAAATGACAAGTGCCAAAAGTTGACTTGCGGTCCACACGATCACCAGCATAGTCAGAGTCAGAATATCCAATGAGATCAAAAACAGTGCCCTTGGGGTACCATAATCCTAGTGTTGGTGTGTGAGCTAGATATCGAAGAATATGCTTCACAGCCTTATGGTGTGATTCCTTCGGTGCAGCTTGAAATCGGGCACACATGCAAACACTAAGCATTATATCTGGCCTAGATGCACATAAGTACAATAAAGAGCCAATCATGGAGCGGTATACCTTATGATCGAAGTCAATACCATTTTCATTAGTGCATAGATGGCCTTTTGTGGGCATAGGAATTTTGACGCCTTTGCAATCTTGCATGCCGAATTTCCTCAGTACATCTTTGAGGTATTTCTCCTGAGATATGAATATGCCATTGCGTTGTTGACGAATTTGAAGACCTAAGAAGAATTTCAACTCTCCCATCATAGACATTTGATATTCTTCACTCATCATATAGGCAAATTCATCACTATAACGTTGGTCAGTACAGCCAAAGATAATATCATCAACATATATTTGGCACACAAACAGTTCACCATCATATGATTTAGTAAAGAGAGTAGGGTCGAGTGAACTGAGTGTGAAGCCATTCTTCACGAAGAATTCCTTCAATGTATCATACCACGCCCGAGGGGCTTGCTTGAGGCCATAGAGGGCCTTTTTAAGTTTGAAGACTTTGTCGGGATTCTTTGGATCTTCAAAACCTGGGGGTTGAGCAACATATACTTCTTCCTCAAGCTTACCATTGAGGAATGCACTTTTCACATCCATTTGATATAAGATGATATCATGATGATTAGCATAAGCAAGTAATATGCGAATAGCCTCAAGTCTAGCAACAGGTGCAAAAGTTTCATCGAAATCAATTCCTTCAACCTATGTGTAGCCTTGAGCTACCAATCGTGCCTTATTCCTTACCACAAGGCCATTTTCATCTTGCTTGTTGCGGTAGATCCACTTTGTGCCAATGATATTATGCTTGCGAGGATCTGGACGTTTGACCAGTTCCCAGACATTGTTGAGCTCGAACTGATGTAATTCTTCTTGCATAGCCTGAATCCACACCGGCTCCAAAAATGCTTCATCTACCTTAGTGGGCTCTGTGATAGAGACAAAATCATAGTGCCCACAAAAGTTAGATAAATGTGAAGCTTTTGAGCGAGTGAGAGGACCTGGCGCTTCAATGTCATTGATGATCTTGTCAACTTGTACTTCTTTTGCAACGCGAGGATGAGCTGGTTGTCGTCGAGGTACTTGATCATTTTCCTCAGCACCATTGTCTTCAGCATTATCTTCAGGTGCATCGGCTTGACGTTCTTCGCATACTAGAATGAATTCTTCAGCAGATTCTTCAGTAGGAATGACATCCTCAGTTGCATTGGGTTTCTTGTTAGCGAGGAGTTCATAGGTCGTCTTCTTGAAGAATTTGTGAAGATATACTCTATTGATGATGTGGCACGCAGTATCAATTGCATCAATCCAAAAACGATGAGGCATTTTGTATTCATCAAGCATAGTGTGAGCCATCTCAACAAGAGTTCTGTTCTTGCGCTCCATGATGCCATTTTGCTGAGGAGTATAAGGAGCAGATAACTCATGAGTAATACCAAGTTCATCAAGATAGTCATCAAGACCGGAATTCTTGAACTCAGTTCCATTGTCACTTCTGATGTGTTTGATCTTCACACCAAAGTTGGTTGAAGCCCTCGAGGAAAATCGTTTGAAGACTTCCTGCACTTCATGTTTGTAAGTAACAATGTGTACCCATGTATATCGAGAGTAATCATCAACAATGACAAAACCATATAGAGATGCAGCATTAGAGAATGCTGAGTAATGATTAGGTCCGAAGAGGTCCATGTGAAGCAATTCGAATGGACGAGTAGTGGTCATGATAGTCTTCGTTGGATGCTTGGCCTTGGTCATTTTTCTAGCTTCACAGGCTTCGCATAAGTGATCCTTGAGGAATTTGACATTCTTAATGCCAATGCCATGCTTCTTCTTCGCAAGCGTGTGCAAATTCCTCATGCCTGCGTGACCAAGTCGTCGATGCCATAGCCAGCCTTCTGAAGCTTTTGCAAGTAGACACACGGCTGGTTGTGGTCCTGTATAGAAATCAACAATATACAAATCTCCTCTCCTAAAGCCTTCGAAGACTTTGGAATTGTCAGCTTCCATAATCACAACACAGCGATACTTGCCAAAGACAACAACCATATCAAGATCACAAAGCATTGAGACTGACATGAGGTTATATCCTAAGGACTCAACAAGCATGACTTTGTCCATGTGTTTATACTTAGAGATCGCAACCTTACCAAGACCCAATACCTGACTTTTGCCTTTGTCAGCAAAGATGATATGCTTCAGATATGACGGTGATAAGGGAGCATCTATCAAAAGATTCTTGTCACCAGTCATGTGATTTGTACATCCACTGTCGAGGACCCATTCCGTGGTTTTGGGTTGATCATCCTGCATATGAATTAGTGTAACTTACAATCTCATATGCTTCATCAGTGAAGAATATGATATCAAGTTCATCAATTGAATTTCATCAAGCGGTAAACAGATATAGCAGTAGGAGGACGTGTGAAATGAAAGTTCATTTCATCATGGTTAGCCTGCGTCCTTTCAGGCAATTTTGTCAGGTCCCCAGCAAATTCTTCAGACGTTAAGGCACGTTTGGAGACCTGACCCTGCAGAAGAGATTAGTTCTTTTTCTTCACCACCCACGTCTGAAGGGGTGGCAAAGAGTTCATCACTCTGCGAGCACCATACGAGAATGGTGGCATAGAAGCCAAACCATTTCGTTTCACATAAGAGGGGTTAGGGTAAGCATATGAATAAGAAGAGAAATTCTTCGAGGACTTATGAACATAATGATTTGAAGAATAATGTGCATATTCATAGCCCTTAGCTCTACCCTGCGAAACAGAGTTGTTAGCACGATGATGATCATATGAGGACTTTGATCCAGTTGAGGAATTTGATCCACATGAAGAATTTTGTCCGTATGAGGACTTGGATCCATATGAAGAAGTTGGTCCATATGAAGAGTTTGATCTGGGGTTCCTATTCTTCTCAGGTGGTGTCATGAGGACATTCACCTGAAGACTTTCAACATAACTTTTGGGAACCCAGATTTTCTTCATAGGGGAACCGTTCCTGTAGTTAGTCCCAACATATCTAGCAAATACTTCACCATTCTGATTTTTGAACAGTTTATAGTTGGAGTCAAATGACTCATCAGAAGAATGAGGAGATTCACATGTAAATCCAGATAACAAGGATGGATCAACTGGAGGTCCCTTTGCAGCAACCCATGAGGTTTTGGGGTACTGCTCAGGTTTCCAATATGTTCCATCAGCATTAAGTTTCCTCTCAAAGGAAATACCCTCTTTCCTAGGGTTTCTATTGAGGATCTGCTTTTTGAGCACATCACAAAGAATCTGATGCCCTTTGAGGCTTTTGTACATGCCTGTCGTGTACAGTTCCTTCAGCCCTGCATCGTCAGTGATACTAGCAATGTCCTCAGATGAGGAATTAGTGATAGCAGAGGCAGGTGAAGAATTTGTAACAGTTGAAGCATTTGAACATTCAGGTGAAGAATTAGCAGATTCACGTTCAATGCACTTTAAGCATGGAGGAACAAATTCTTCCTGAGAAGTGCTGATTTGTTGAGCAAATAATGAATCGCGCTCCTTCTGAAGATCTTCATAACTCACTCTTAGCTTCTCAAGATCTTGCTTTCTTTGAAGAAATTCATAAGAAAGTTTCTCATGATCAGATAAGAGAGTGTTATGATGACTTTGAAGGTTATCAAACCTAGACTGAAGTCTCTGAAGATTTTCAGTCAGGGCTTTAGTGCGATCCATTTCTTCACCCAACATGTCATCACTTTTGTCTAGCATGTTTTGAACCTTTTCCAAGGCATGTTGTTCTTTGGTGGCAATGCAAACAAGTTTGGTACAGCTAGGTTCAATATCGTCATCAGAATCATCATCATCAGATTCATAGTCACTAAATTCAGATGAGGAACATTCGGTTACCTCGACACCCTTTGCCATGAGACATGATGCAGAAGATGATGATTCTGGTTCGAAAGTCATGTTTTGAGAGATTCCTTGAAGTCCTCAAACCAAGGATCATGACAGGTTCGATGACCTTCATAGACGTTGGAGATTCGGTCCCAGATAAGCTTTGCATTGCAAAGATGCATAATGTGCCTGAATTGATCTCTGGATAGGCAGGAATAGATGATATCCTTCGCCATGAAGTCAAGTCGAGTGTATTTGCGAATATCATCTGCGTTCGCCGACTTGCATAGATCAGTAAGACCAATCTCAGTGACGGTCCACAGCTCGCTGTCCCTTGCCATGAGGCGCTTCTTCATCATGGCTTTCCACTTGGGATAATCATGACCGTCAAAGATAGGGCATGTCACTTTCGTCATACCTGCGGTCGACATAACTAAAACTCCAGGCGGTTAAACAAAAATCACACAGAACAAGGGAGTACCTTGCTCTGATACCAATTGAAAGTGCATTATGTCGACTAGAGGGGGGTGAATAGGTGATTTTTATGAATTCTTCACTGAGGAATTTGCCGGTGAGCAAATTCCTTAGCGAAGAACTATTAGCAGTGGAATAAGTACTCAGAAGTAAGCATAACAGAATACAAGCATGGTCATCATGATGAAATGAATACTAGCACAGAGTACAGAAAGCGTAATCACAGGATAACACAAGATGAAGATAAACACACTGAAGAAATTGAACTGAGGAAATTGAGAAAGTCTTCAGTCAAAGTCTTCAAACATAGATATGAACAAGCACTCAACACAATAATGAGGAAATGAAAGGGTTGAGGAAATAGAACCAGTAGGTTGGTGAAGACAATGATTTGGTAGACCAGTTCCAACTGCTGTCTCAGTTGTACGTCTGGTTGGAGCGGCTGAGTATTTAAACTCGAGGACACACAGTCCCGAACACCCAGTCGCTGAGCACGCAGCTCAAGACACCCAGTCCTCACCGTATTCTCCTTGAACTAAGATCACACAGATCCCATCCAATCACTCATGGTAAGTCTTCAGGCGACTTCCAAACCTTCACAGACTTGGTCACTCGGCGATCCACAATTCCTCTTGGATGCTCTAGACCTTGACGCCTAACCGTCTGGAAGAAGCACAGTCTTCAAAGGTAACAAGCGTCGGATCCATGCAGGATCAATTTCTTCGGTGATGCTCAATCACTTGGGTTTGTAGGTGTTTGGGTTTGGGGTTTTTCCTCACTTGATGATTTTCGCTCAAAGTCCTCGGAGGATGGGTTGCTCTCAAATGACAAGTGTCAAGTTCTCTCGGAGCAGCCAACCAGCTAGTGGTTGTAGGGGGCGGCTATTTATAGCCTAGGGAGCAGCCCGACATGATAAGACATAAATGCCCTTCAATGATATGATCGTTAGGTGGATAAGATATTTTGGAACAGCTGGCACGCAGCACAGCAACGGTCGGAAATTTGACTCTCAAATTCCTCAGGGCTATCATGTTCCTCACTGTGTAGGTAATTGGTACTGACGAATTCCTAACTCCTCAGTCAGAACAAATTCATCAGCGACCAGAAGAACTTCGTCTCTGTCACTGAAGAAAGTGACTGAACTGTATGAGATTTCCAAAGGCTTCACTCGAAGGGATTGGTAGGTGCAGGATTTTGAGTTGAGCATCACATGGAAAATTTTCCTTAGTATTTCCTCGACCCCCTTTAACAGTACGGTGTTTCCTATGACTCAAGAAAGAGAAAATGAAACTATGAAAACAAAAGTCTTCACGCTTCATGTTCCACAAATGAATACCAAGTCTTCAAGGTCACACCAATTTCTTCACTTTCAAAGTCTTCAGAAAGTCTTCAGAATATCAAAGTCTTCAGTTGAAGAACTTCATTTTTAGGGGTCGACTTTCTCTGTAAATATCAAACTCCTCATAGACTTATAGACCTGTGTACACTCACAAACGCATTAGTCCCTTAACCTATAAGTCTTCAATACACCAAAATCACTGAGGGGCACTAGATGCACTTACACCTACAGGTCCGACCAGGGCCATGTGATTCGGATCGATCTTGGTGTACCATGTTTTCACCATGGCCCAAGCTTCCCTTGCACCTTGTCGACAGGCAGATATCTTCCATAAACGGAAGCGTCGCCGCGCTCCCTTGAGAAGCTCTAGAAGCTCCCCCATGCTTCCTGGCAGGGAGGCGGATGGCCACAAGGCCTTGGCAATACCCTGCATCACCTGCCGAACTTGTTCATGCAGTTGCGAAAGCTCTTGCAGAAGATCGCCTGCGGATCCGGGCATCTCCTCTTCGGGACGACCAGTCTGTATACCTACAGACATAACTCTGTTTAGACTATTTCTTCGCTGAACTGTATAAAGGTTCATTTGAGCACATACTAAAAATGCCACGTTGAAGCCTCTTATTCTCCTTCACGGAGTCAGCAAGATGGGCTCGAACATCTTTCAATTCCACGCCCAGCCAGGTATTGGCATCCTGGAGATCGTTTTTCTCTTGCCTGACCCGTGTAAGTACACACTCGTCGTCCTCTAGTTATCGTTGAGCTCGTTGTTCATCCTCTTGTAGGATCACCGGATTCACTCCGGGATTGCCTATGGAATCTATTGTTAGATCTGCGAACATGCCGAATACCAAACGGTACATGTAATTCATTTTTTATCGATCAAGTAAAATATTACCAGATGAGGCCTTCTTGGATTCCTCCATTTCAGCAGTTGCGGCCCTTAGCCGGGCTTTGCACTCCTCCAGCTCTTAAGACAAATGGGTGTTCTTCTCTGTAAGAACCTATGCATACAATGATCCTTAAATCAGTTGTGCCAAGTGTTTCAAGTCTCAGGGGCTACTGATATACATAATTATCATATTTTGCTTACCCGTATATCTTTTAAATACTTGTCTGTGGCTCTAGCAAGCCCATCTTGAGCAGCTCGGATGTACGTGTAGACCGAGTTGAAGGCATTGAACGCCTCTTCAGAGAAGTTAGGGTCGCGGAGTGCGGCCCGCCGACGCCGATGATTCATAGCGCTCTTCACTTCGGAATTTTTAGCGGATATTCTATCCGCATCCTCCGTAGGAGGACCGTCCGGTGTCGACCCCACGTCAGCCTCCACCCTCGAGGTCGGTTCTGGAGTCCGGCTGATAGAAGCATGACAGGTAGGATCCCCGGATATAGTCCGGTGGATACTCTTTCTGCCAAGACACGGTGGACATTGTTATATTTTAAAGATGGCAATCATGGAGCATGATTCGAATCATACCTCTTCGATGGCGGCTCGGTCCTGTTCGCTTTCCTTTTAAGCCTACCCGACTTGGGCGCCCCTTGTTGGTGAGTTGCCGCGGGTTCGGCATGGTGCCCCGATGGCCTTTCCTATAAAGCGCAACACATGTGTGGTGGGTAAGGCGTAAAGAAGGGGTCCTTTTAAGAAGTTTGGACTCCGGTTTTACTTACATATGATGTAGGGAGTAGGCCAGGATAGTCGGCAATGATGGCCACCAAGGCGTCGTCACAGCTTGCCTGGTAAAACATCCTGTCGACGAGCTCCACAAATATGTCCGGATCTTCTTCGAGTCCGGGGTCGAGGTGTAACGCCCCGGATTCGATGCGCCGGGTGTCTGCCAGTTGTTCGCCGATGTTGCCATGTCATTTGCTTGCGTGTTGCATTTTATCATGTCATCATTTGCATTGTGGCATCATGTGCATTGCATTGCATCGCATACGTGTTCGTCTCATGCATCCGAGCATTTTTCCCGTTGTCCGTTTTGCAATCCGGCGCTCCTATGCCCTCCGGCGTCCCCCTTTTGTCTCTCATTGTGAGCGGGTGTTAAACGTTCTCGGAATTGACCGAGTCTTGCCAAGCAGCCTTGGTATACCACCGGTAGACCGCCTGTCAAGTTTCGTGCCATTTGCAGGTCGTTTGATACTCCAACGGTTAACCGGGTAACCGTAAAGCTCCTTTCTCTTTGCAGCCCAACACCCCTTTCAAAGTGGCCCAAAATCCATCCTAACCCCCTCCATGCTCTCGGTCGTTTGATCACGATCGCGTGGCCGCAAACCGCACCTCATTTGGAGTCTCCTAGCTCCTCCTACCTCTATATATAGATCCCTTCCCCGAAATCCGCACGAAACCCTAGTCTCCCCGCTCCCCTCGCGCCGCCGGACAAAATCCGGACGGCCGGACATGTCCGCCCGCGCCACCGGACGAATCGCTTCACGCCACATGGCTCCTCCACCGCCCCGCGCCACCAGCCCACCGGGCCCGCCTCCGGCCCGCCCTGCCCGATCCGCCGCCGCCGTCGCCCGCGG